>NC_071536.1:2396939-2606939 GCF_026979565.1 Vidua chalybeata
TGTAATCTTTACTTGGGGAAAAAAGAGGCAAAACATTTGTACATTTTATGTGGAAAATACTGACGTGCATGCGTTTTTTACCCATGCTGTTGGTCAGATTTTGGAGAAGAACATTTGAAGCTGCATCTTCTAGCTTTGCTCCCTGTTTTCTGTTGAACTAGTTGCAAAAATTACTGTTTTGACTGCCTAGATTTTCTATATTGATTAGGAGTTTCAAAGAGCCATTAGGGGGTTTTGTTTAACACATTTATTTTTGAGTGCTGGCTATAGTTAGATTGTTAATTATATATTCCAAGTCCTGGTGTTTGTGGCTCTGTCTACAGTTTCCTTCTTGGTTTTCTTCCCCTTTCTCAGAGATTCTGAGAGAAGTCTCTTGGCACAAAGCTAGTGTGATGAACTTGTAAGTTTTCAGGAGGTTCATTTGTCTCTCTTTGGTTGTAAGAAAGAATTGACAGGGATCATGTGTTTTAAGAAATATCAGGGTGTTGTTTTGCCCCCATGGCAGCCAACCAACTCTTTAATATTTGCCAGCTAATAGGATTAGAAATGCTTCTGTATGAATGGGTTACACTTGCCAGACACGTCTGGGACCAAATCCAATTCCTGATAATTTTTGCTGTTTATTTCAGCAGGAAACAAAGCAACTTCTTAACCCCATTAAATGGGGGGGGGGGGTGTGAATGAGCAGTGCAAGCTGTTCATAGGGAGCACTTGATTAAATATCCCTTGGTTTGTGCTGCTCTGGGGTGTTCAGGTTCAGTGGAGCTTTAATGGTTTTTTGTGGCATCCTCAGAGGTTCACATTAGTTGGGCACCCTGGGATACTGGAAGGTGTCCCTGCCTTGGCAGGGGTGGAACAAGAAGAGCTTTAAGGTCCCTTCCAATCTAAACCATTCTGGGGTTCTCTGATAGTTAAAAAAAAAATAAAATTCACCTGAGGATGTTCCAGCCCACAGACTTTTCTTCCACACACGCTTAGTGGGTTTTGACACCAGTTCCTGGTTTGGGCTGCTTTGTTTGCAAGCTTTCTTTAAAATCTGTTTTGTTCCTGTGTTGTGCCTTGCTGTGATGTAGATCTACCTTTTGGAGGAAGAAATTGGAAATGGCATCAAAGAGCCTCTTACTCCTTTGTTGTACACACTTTAGAAATTAAATTTCTAATTTGTCCCCTGCAAGCAGCTACTGAACTTAGTGGTCATCTGTTACGATTCTTCTCTGATAACTCATTTCCCATTTTCTCCACAGCTGAGTGGTAAAATAATTTAACTTGAACGATTATTGTTATTATGAAAATGCTACTTTATTCTCGAGTTAAATCCAAATCCCTCATTTCCAACGCTTCATTACAGCTGATAAGCTCATTATTGATTGTAACAGAGATGGAATCACAGAATCACATGGGTTGGAAAAGACCTGTAAGATCATCAACTCCATTGGTTCATACTTTGTATGAGAAAAGCTGAGTAAAGTAAAAGCCAAAATCCTCCTTCACATTCTGCTATTTTAGAAGCTGTTTTTTAACCTTCAACCATGTCCCACTGCGGTTTAATCTCTCATACTGTTGAGAAGTAAAACCTGAATTTCAGGCTGAAAAAAAAAAAAAAGTTCCATGTTTTAAGGGTTTAGTTTAGTAATGTGCCCAACAATGGAAGATAATAAATCCTTTCTTATTTTTTGATATTTTGAATAGTTGAACAAGGGAGTTGCATTTAAAAAAATAGATACATGCTAATAAGATCCATTTTGCTTCATATTCCCAATTAAGAATTAGAGATTTTTCCCCCCTGCTTATCAGAACAAATTCTATCAATGACATTGAAAACTATTATTTTAATACTTCTTGTCAGCACAGTATTGTAATGACTGTGTGTTGCCCCAGGATGCCTTTTTAATGGTTTTAGCCTTCTTGAATTAGCTTGATGTACCATTAATGCATGAGAATTGCTTTTATTTCTGTTCACAGGGTATTCATAACTACACATCTTGCCCTGCTTTATGTTTGGATTTTCCCTGATCCATTCAGCTGTGGGCCATGCGAGTCTCTGACACCACAAAGGAGCACACGTTCAAATATTTCAGAGGATAAAATTTTACTATCACAGGGTGTGAAACAAAAGGGTTTGAGTCTAACTTGGGTTCAGAGTTGAATCTGTCTCTGTAGCTCAGCAGTTCAACCAAGGGTGTTTTACCTCATCTAGATCGCTGTAACACCCAGATTTTGATCTAATACTGCCCAAAATAGCAATAAACCTGGGAATATTGAGGCAGGAGTTGCAGGTATGTGGTGGCAGAGGCCACTGCTGCCTCACAGTTTGCACTTTGCTCTGGTGCTGTGCTGCTGCCAGTATTTTTGGATGCTTTATTTGCAAATTAACTAGTCTTTTATTAAGGACTGTGTCTGCTCTGTGTAAAAAATCTACCAGAAGTATTTTATTTCCAGATCCAAATAGTATTTCCCGTGTGGTCTTGAACAAAGGTGTCTCAAAAGGAGAACTTCAAAGCACCATTTCTCTGTTAAGGGATGGGAGATGACAAATTAATCCTGGTGCAGCCGCATGGAGGGGAAGGGCTGTCACTTGCCATCAGCATTATCAAGTCAGCTTTTATAGATGTGTTTTCATTAGGAGATGTTAATCAGCCTAATGGGAAGTAAGTAAAAGGGAAGTAAATGGGTCCCATCCCGACAGCTGTTTTGGGAAGATCCCACATTCACTCTGGCACTGGATGTGGCCTGAGGGATTCTCTGCCTGGGGAGCTGGGCTGGGCTGGTGGGGACCCCAGTGCAGGGCAGGATGAGGCAGCGGTTCCTTCGGCCAGGGAATTCCTTGGAATTCCTTGCGTTTGGGCTGAGGCCTCCGGGAATGTGGCATCTTCAGGATGGTCACACATGGCCTGGATCAGCCTGCTGACTCTTCGACAGGCCCCCATGCTTCAAAACCGCTGGGAAATCAATGGTTTTGCTGGTTAGATATTTGTATCTTCCTGGTTTGTTCCTTTTGGGTTTTTCTAACAAGGAAGTGACATGAGGGAGTCGATTTCTTTCCTCGATATCATGGCTTAGCCTGGAGCAACGAACGCTCAAGCCGCGTTCATTTTAATCCCCCGTTCATTTTAAGTCGTTTCAGTTTTAAGTTCGTTTTAAGACGTTGATTTTAAAGTAAAATTAAGGTTTTGGTTTTATTAATCCACGTTCCGTCTCCCCGGGAATAACGGAGCGCGGCGGGAGCGGCCGCCAGGGGGCGCCGGAGCCGCGGCGTGAGGGGCCCGTGATGGCGGCGGCGCCTCACGGGCCCCGAGGGGCTTTGTGCCACCGCGCCGGGACATTCAAACGCTCTGAAAAATAATATATATATATAAAATGATATCTATAAACGCAAAAATCTGGTTATCCTTGTCTTGTGAGGTGTTTCTGTTTGTATTTCATTCTGAACTTACTTCAGCGTCACCCTTGCTCATGCTTTGCCTTTACACTTGCTTTACCCTTCCTGCCTGCCTAAATAAAGTAACTCTTATGGGCCATTAATAAATGAGAGGATTTCGTTTGGAAACGAGCATTTCACTCCACCGTTCTTTGGGATTTTTTTTGGTGGCTTTTTTTGTTTCTACAGACGTTTCTTCTGCTTTCCAAGTAATCTCTCAGCCCTGTTCCCGCAGATGACAAAGATCTGGTGTCATAAACCAGACTGCACGTTGTTGTAGGAAGGCCCAGTGTTAACTGGCAGGAGGAAATTAACCAATATTCGAAATTTATATAACATAGGCTTGAAAAGAGCTGTGTGAATTGAGCAGTGCCTGGTGAAACAGGTGTGAAGAAGCCTTCATCCTGGGGAGCAGTTGGCATCAATAGGATTGGGCTGGAAAATTGATCCAAATCCTTGGATTTATATTTTCTGCCTGATTACCAAATTTCACTCTTTACACATTACTGTTCAAAATCCTTTCTCTGTTGTCCACGAGAACTTACAGGTCTCTGTGCAGTTCCCTTTGTGCTTGGTGCTGTCCAGTGTCACTGCCATGCTGTTTGGTGGGCACAGACTTCACCTTTTTGCCAATTTTTGGGTGAAAATTGCAGCAACTTCGCAGGCCTTGGGGACTTTGAGAAAAGAAAAGAGGTCTTCAAGTGATTTGTCTGCATCTATTTTCTCGTGCTTGGAATCAAATAATAGGATGAGGAGCTGTAGTCCGGAGCATGGAATTTAAGAAGTGCTACAATGAGCACAGAGGAATCGAATGATGTAATGCCAGTAAAAGTTCCAGGGAGCTTTTGATTTTACCTCTGATGTGTCATTCAGTAGGTGACTTATAGAAAACCATCATCTCTTGCAGAATTTTTCATGTGACTTTTAATTTTATAGTGGTTATTTTATGGCACTTGCCTTAAGTCTTAATTTGAAATGTATGCAGTAAAGGCAGGTTACTTAAAACTTACAGCAGAGCTGCTGATTCTGTGCAATAGGTGACAGCTGTTAAATTTTTTGGAAAGCATAATAAATGCAAGACCTAGTTCAACATAGATTAATTCTTCATTAAATGGCAACAAGAATGTTGATCAACAGCTCATCAAAATGCAAAAGAATTCAGGTTTTCAGTAGTGATGATTCAGAATTAGTCCAGTAAAATCATATTCTGTAATGCAAACTCTAATTGTAATCCTGGGGCGGGAAACAAGGTGGTTGTTTGGGGGTAAATTGTCCTTTTTTTTTTTTAAATTTTACAGTAGAGTTGAGAGTAAGAGGCAGAATCAGTCTGTTTGACAGACTCAGATGTGTTGTGCTTGGCAGATAAAGTGTTATAAACATATTTGTGGAGTGTCTGCTGAGCAAGTAGGAATTGCTTCCCCTTAGAAACAGAAGCGAAAAATTCTGGAAGAAGGAGAAAGTTTGGAAATTCCTTCTTTTTCAAATCTCTGCTTTTCTCAGTAAAGACACCAGGAAAGGCAGAACAGAAATAAGCCATAAATAAGTGTTGTCATGCTGCAGTTCCTGGCGGAGCTGAAAGGAGCGGTGACAATTTCTGTGATTCTTTTTGAGCCAAGTGAGCTGAGCAGCAAACTGACGGCACAGCACGGCTGCTGGCAGGGCTCAGTCACGGGCTGTGTCCAGAGGGGAGGGTTTAAAACCAAATAAAATGAAATACTGCTTGGTGATACCTGTTAGAGCGAGGATTCTTTAGCAGCTGCAGAGTGATGCAGCAGAGGAAGTGAGCACAAGGTTAGGTGAGGGCCAGGAAAGGCTTCAGCAGAGCATGACCTCCTCAAAGTGCCAGTTTATATTTGCTTTATTGCAGCCAGAACCTTTTTCTTCCTCGTGTTTGCTTTATTTCTATGTGTTCTGTGTAAGCTGTGCCTCGTTTGCTGCATTTTGGGCGATGCTCTGCCTTGCCCAGCATATCTTTGCCTCTCTTCCTACTGCTATGCTCTCTCTGTTACACTTCTGTGATTATGGTTTGATCATTTAATCTGACATTTTCTTCTTAATTTTTTTATTGACAAATCTAAAAACCCATACACCTCATCTGCCACTTTATGCCTTGTTTTATACAGCTTCTCCAGCAAGCCATGACATACAGAGGGCAGCATGAAATGTCTAAAGCTTGATTTATCAATTTTTTTTATAGTTATCCTCAATATGTCTTCCCTTGGCCATTGGTTTTAACTATCCTATGTGGATTTCTCTTTAAATTTGCTGGCCAAAAAAAAAAAAAAATAGCTTTGCTGGCTTAATATTGATGAATGGAAGATTAAGAGCTAGCCCACGAGATGTGTTGTCTGAAGACAGAAGGGGAAGGGAAAATGCCCTTTCTGTAACTTCATTCTGTTCTGGATGTGTTTAGGAACACTTATTAAAGAGAAGATCCCGCTTTGCCCCCTTATAATAAAGAGATGCTTTTGTCTGAGCTATCAAACGTTTACAACTGGTGTAATAAACATAATCCTTTTGTAACCTTCTCTGTTGTGTAACAAACACATTTTCGACATCAAAGTTGATGATTAGCATAGCTGGTTCCTCAAAAGCCATTTCCGAAACGCATTGCAAATCGTTGCCTTTCAGCTAATCCGTATGCATATGCAAATCCCATTGAGCTGTTTGCTGGGCCGGGATTAGCAGGGTGTATTCAGCCTTTAAAAACCTCCCTGGATGCCTGGGGGTGGAGTGTGGAGCAAGGCTCAGTGGTGGCATTCGCCTGGGAATTCCTGCACCAGCAAACTTCCAGCGCTGCTGCTGCTGAGTTTAGGGGACGCGTTTTTCTTTCCTCCTTCTGTATAAAATAGAGACTCTTTAATTGTGTATAATGAATTTTGAAATTGAGAGTTAGGTCTGATGAGGTGGTGCTGCACAAGGCACCGTGTGCCCCCCAAAGCTGGAGCTTCTGCCTCTTGCTCTGGGAGAAAAGCATTTGCACTGATGGTGTTGCGTGATTTTCGTCAAATGTCAGTACAGCTTTATCTGTAAGCGCCTCCTTTCATTTCAGCTTCTGTTGTTGGCAAGTCTTGAACACTGAGACTGTTGTTCTCTGCATCAAACTCTTTCCTTTTTACTCTTCACTCTTCCTTCTCTTTTACTCTTCACTCTTCCTTTCCTCTTTACTGGAGTTCTGTGTGAGCCAGACACAGCAAGGTCAGGCCCTGCCTGCTGCAGGATCTGGTCAATATTTTGTGGAAAAGAGAGAATCCAGCAAAACATCTTACTGTACAACTCAAGAGATGAGTCTGGAGAACACAGAGATACTTTCTGGACAGCCCCTGTAGATTTTGGCTTCTTCTTTAGCTTGGTCTTTCCAGGGGTACCAGTCTGGGATCTGCGTGGACTTGTTTCAGCAGTGCATGCTGCATTTTGGTTAGGAAGTAAGCTAAAATCAGGAAGGAAAATTAGTTGGCAGATGGATGGGACTGCATGGGCTGCCTCAGTTATGAAAATTAGCCCAAATATTAAGTGTGAACACAGGGGCTCAACATGTTTTCTTAAGGGATTAAGAAAACTGGGGGACTCTTTATTTTTCTAGATGTGGCACTTGGGGATGTGGTTAGTGGTGGACTTGGCAGTGCTGGGGTAATGCTTGGACTTGATTTTAGAGGGCTTTTCCAGCCTAAAGGGTCCTGTAATTCCTGTGATCCCTGACAGTCTCCACACATGACTTCACTTCATTATTTCCTGAAACATTCAAAACTTCAAATTAAATTTTTGAATAAATTCTAACTCTGATAGAAGACACTTTTTGGAATCTGTGACAAGTGCATTCATTCCCTGTGGAGTGCTGACTTACACCTTTAGTTCACAAATTATTATAAAGCTGGTACATGACTAAAAATCGAATAGTTTTGTTAATAGATGTGTGAATGTTTGTTCCTTTTAGTTTCAGAACAAGGTCCTTTTGTGTCAGATAACTTCTGCACTGTCTCAACTTTGAAAAGGCTGAAGGTGGCTTTCAGAACCACAGAACCAATTTTAAATTAGGGCAGAGATTTGTTTTTCTTCAAGCTCTATCTGCACTTAATGAAGGAACATTATTGGCAGATGCTGAAGAAATATTTTATTCCATAGAAAATTGGATTTGGGGCATAAAACTTGTTAATGTTAATAAAGACAGGTCATTACTGGTCTCAAGTCAGATATGCAAACTCCAGGAGATGGAGTGCTGCTGGTGGCACTTCTGCTGCTGCTACTTTGGTGTGAAAAAAGCCCTGGTGAGGAGTAAATCAGCTGGAGTTGAGCGCACACACAATCGCCTCACTCCCATCATTTATGCCCCTCCTGATGCCTGATGCACTCGCTTGTGTCTTAGGCCTGGTAATTTACAGTCTCCCAGAAAGGTATGTTTAGATTTAAGCTGTGCAATAGTGTAACTAATGAGAAATAGAGGGGAATTTATAGCACTTGGTGATTGATTGGCCAAGTACCTCGACATTAATTGAAATCTGAGGACTCCCAGCTGTCTTTCAGTTAAAAAAAATTAAATAGGAAAGAAAAAAAAAAGTGGTTTTGGAGTAGTGAAACTATTGCTTTGTAGTGTTTATGGAGAGCATGGTTGGGGTGAAAAGGTGGGATTCCCTAAAGAATGAAAGGGTTGTTTCCTGATCACCTGCAGGCACCGGCTGATCTGCACCCTCGGCACTATCACTCAGCTTCTGCTTTTACAATCCCACTGTGACTTCAGTTGTCTTTCCCTGGGATTTTGGCCCCAATTCCATCTGGAAACTTGGCTGTGGAGTCAGCACTTTGTGCTGCTGTCTCTCCCCTGTTCAGCAGAGGCACTCAGGCCTAACTGTTGTGTGACAAATTATCAGGATAAATACGTGGCATTAGTCTCTCGCTTAATAACGCCGTTTAACTGGTCATCTCCACGGAGAGCACACAGCTTTCTCCTCTGCTGTCATCCTCTAAATGCACCATTCTCGCTGGAGCTTAGTCTTGTGAAAATGTCTAAATTTTCCCATTAAGTGCTTAAAAAGTAATAAAACTAAAGCCATTAGCCTTCACTCGTCAGATCTGTATCAGGAGAAATATTCTTGGGCGCCATAAATCTGATCAAGTGTTCGACATTTATATCATTCGACTTCATTCTCTGGAAATGGACCTTTGAAGGTAAATTGCATTAAGTAGGGCAGTTTAAATTTTTAATACAATCTTATTGTAACTGTTAGCAAATGATTAAAGTGCAAAGGGGGGGCTTATGTGTTTTGGGAGATTTATGTGAAATGCTCCATGATGCTTCTGCTCTGGCGGGGAGCTGCTTTTGTGACAGCTGGATGTGCATAAACCCACAAGCCCAGAGGATTTTTAGCTTGTGGCTTCCTATCTGCTACTGGATTTCTGGAGGGTGTTTTGGGAGCAGGATTCATTCCACCTGCACTGTGGTGTTGGAAACACAAAGCTTAACTCTTTTTCCAGCAGGTCTCTGTGTGTGCCTGGGACGTGGATTATGATGGCTCAGTGGGCAATGAGCTCATGGGCTGAGGTGGTTTATTTAATCTTATTTAGGTCCTTGGGGGTTTGTTTTGAGGGAGGTTTTTCTTTAAAGTACGAGAACATTCTCTAGCTTGAGATTGATGAACGGCATAGATAAATTGTGCTTCAAAAGCAGTGATGTTTATGCACCTTTTTTTTGGTGTTGCTGTAGTAAACATGATTGCTCTTTTCTGAGGAGAATACTCACATCTTGAGTAATAATATCTGTGAATATTTAATGTGAAAAAAAGTGATATTTGTTCGAAGTATTAGGTGACTATGACTTTGTTCTTAGATACCCCAGCAGTCATGGCCCTTGTTTTGGAACCGGCTGTGCCATGTGTGATCTCATGGTTTGGTTGCACCTCCGACTTCAGACTTGGAGTTGTTAGGTAACAATCTTGTGTCATTTTGGCAGTCGAAAAAAGAAAACCATTGATTATTCTGGTTTTTTTGGTGAGCTTTTTCTTTAAGTTGAGTTAATAGAACTGTCTACATGAGGCACGAGTAAGCTGAATGTGATTTAGTAAATGTGATTAGTTTATTTCTTTCTGGAGGGTTGGTTGCATCTGAGATGCACTGCCACAACCAGCAGCTTCCTATCACTTTGTGTCCTTTTCTCTGCTCTATTAGTAAGCTCATTGGGTGTGCTTGACTCTTCAGAAAGCAGAAATGTTCTTGATGAAAGCAGTCATTTGGTGGTGTGTGCCCCAAAATGGGCTTTTCATGAAGCTCCTTCAAAATGGGAGTAGGATATTCCTTACTAAGGTGGTAAAATCCAAAAGCATCATATAATTTTCTGTTACTTATGTTTTGATGTGATTAAAATGCAATTCTATGTTCTGACATAGAATTAAATGCATTCAATGATGTTATCCTTAAGAATGTTATTCTTAAAGGATAATTAAGAGCTCACTTGCTTCCTTTATGGACATTTTACAAAACACATCAATTTGACAACATTCTCTCTGAATCTTTTCAGTTTGACTTTTTTACTCGTTTCAACTTTTTTTAATATTTGCATTTAAAATAATAACACTGTGTGGGATATAACAGGATTTATGACTTTATTCTGCCCTCATGGCAAGGTCAGCAGAGCTCCACGAGGTACTGGTGAGGTAAATCCATGTGCAGGAGACTTTACCTGTGTGTCTGGCGGGTTTATTTTTTAAATTGCTTCAGATGCCAGATTGTTTCCAGTGGATTTATTGGCATATTTGCTTACCTAGTCTTGGAAGGCAGTGATTTGCATGGAAGTTTGGAATAAGTGATGTGCAGTGTTAATTAGAGTTACCTGTGGAGGAAAAAAAATATATGTTGGCATTGATGAAAGATATTTAATACCGGGCCTGATTTACCGCTGTATTTTCATATCTTGTAAGACAAGGTTTAAGAAGCAAAGATTTGTTAACCAAGCACTTTGTCCTGTAAAACTTCCTAATGCTTTTGGTGCCTTGCACTACAGATTTATATCTTTTTGGTCAAATTGACTTTTCTTTTTTGGCCATCGAGGTTTCTCCCAGCAAGTCCCACCACAGGCTGTCAGAGCATGGGAGGGGGTTTGTGCTCAGTGCAGAGCAGGAGATCTTTGCCCTGGTGTGACTTCACAGTGGCACTGCTTCTTCAGGGCAAAGTAACTTGAGGCATTTCTGGCTGCACGTGGCCAGGAATTAGCTGGATAAATTGCCATTTCCAAACTCCAAACATTTCCAACATTAGAATTGTCCAGCACTCATGTCTCTATTACACCTGACACGTGGGATGCCAAGCTTTCCTTTTAAACAGAAAAATACAAAGGTTGTTTACCCTAGAAAATTGATTGAATTTAAAATAACAGGCACAATGGCCTTAATAGTGGCTACTTACATTAATGTTTCCCATTTGGAAGCATTTGTGGTTAAGGCTTGCTCTGGTAGTTATTACTGCCTCTCCTGCAATATGTAATTGTGGAATAAATTTACTTTTATTGAACCCTTACTTATCCTGTAAACATGGAATATTAAGCTATAAGGCAGCTGCTGTAAAAATGTAAGCTGCTATATATCTTAACTTTTTGCACTTGTGTTTTTTAAGGTAAAAGCAAATACTTGCTCACACAAAAATCCCAATTTTGCATTGTTTTTTTCCCCCAAGTAGTTAAAACAGGTGTTTATTTTAAAAAGTGTTTATCCCTTGTGATGTTTTTCACTCAGCCATCAGCATTCCAGCTTCAACCGAAAGCCATTTTCTGTCTGTCCATCAGTGAAGGAAAATTTCCTGCATTCCCATCTTTTGCACAAGTAGCAGGTTTTAACTGAACCTGCTGTTTACTTGCTCTTGGACGTGCAGAGGAGATGAATGGTCTTACACAGGTTTTTATGAGAAACCAGTTTTGATTTAAATTAGTGGTAATTGAAGAAGAGTGTTTGCATCTCCTAAAATATGCAGCACCCCCGTGCTGTGATCACCAAGAAGAGAAATGGCACCAGATGTTACAGGTCTTGTATGCCTGGAACCTTCCCTTTTAATATTCCAAGCTTTACTTGGTCAAAGCAAAGAGCACAGGAATAACTGTATTCCTTGCTTTTTGGGAAGGAAAAGTGATCAGACTGCTGGTATGTGGATATTCTCAGTTCAGTCAGAGAGAAAAAGAGGAAGATTTCTGCCAGGCTAAGCCTGGGAAAAAGTTGAGAGAAATGTAAACAATCTTGCTTTCCATTCATATTGTTTATAGATATGTTCTACCACACTGACCTAAGTCCAGTGTACCAATCAGGTGAAATGTTTCCACTCTAAGACCAATGGAATTAATGTTCACGATGTTCTCTATAAAAGAGAGAAGTGCTTTTGAATAAATGCTCATTTTGCCTTCTGAAATCCCATGAGTCATTTTGCCCGTCCCTGGCTCAACAGCGTCACTGGTGCCTTTGGGTGTTTCTCAGGATCCATCTTAGGAGCAGGGAGAGATCAGGTCTCAGCCTAGATGAAGTTTCCCTCAACTCATCTCTCAGGTGCTGCAGGGTATTCTCCGTTTTCCAAGGTGTGGAACTGGATCAGACTCTCACCTTGTGCCTTGAACTCCTCCTAGGGAGTATTTTCCCCTGAGGTCTCTGCCTTTCTCGTTCTCGTCCTTGGATGGAGCTGTGCTGATGAGGTTGATGCCTCAGGTTTTAGCTTTTATGTTTTTCAGATTCTGTGCTGCTTTAGTCTGAGCTTCCATTAGGGGACGGTGAGCTCTCTTCACAGAGCAGGGAGACAAAACAATTCCTTCTTTAGCTGGGGACCAAGGACAAATGATCCAAATCTCAGGCCCAAGAGCACAAACAGTGGCAGAATGAAGAGAGAAAAACAAGAAGGATGGGACTTCATAACCTAAAGCTGTAATTGGACAATTAACTCCAATATACAAATGGACCAGAACTTACAAAAGTGAGAGACCCCGTGACCGGTTGTCCATTTTTGTGATCATTTTGGATTCATCTTGGGTGTAGCCCTGGCTGGGCTCTTGTGCTGCCCAGGGTGGATCCATTGAGGAGATCCTTTTAATAAATCCCTACTTTATTATTTAACTCTGTCCAGCCTCTGTTCTAGGTCAGCCTTCTCAAGGCATCAAGATCGCGGAGGAGCTGACGTGTGAACAGCCCTTTGAACCAGGGCAAGACAGCTCTGTCACCCACTGCAGCTCCTCTGGCCCAGCACTCCCAGCGGGGATGTGCTCCCAAAGGAGCACCAAGAGGAGGTGGTTCCTTATGGAGGCACCACCAGGGTCCTTCCCCGAGGGAATTCAGTCCTCTGCTGGTCAGCCTTTGCTTGGGGAAAATGGGTTGTGCTCAGTTGTTTCCTCTGGAAAACGTGGTTTGCGCGGAGATCCGCAGAGTTCGATGTGCAGCTCCAAGCTCCCCAAAAAGCATGTGGGCAGGGAGGGAGCAGGAGGTGCTGAGGAACGAGTGGGTTTTGACTAACAAAAAGTAGCGTTGGAGATGGAGGTGGCAGAGGGTGGGAAGGTTAATTTTGTTGTGGTGTGCTAGGTCAGGCATGGAAGAAGAGGCATTCAAGCCAAGAGCTTTCCCTCCCAGCTCGGAGCAGGAATTTCACATGCTTTTAATTATCAATGCCTTCAAGCAGAATACAACTCCCAGTTATTCTGGCTCATGGAATTAAATTTAAATGTATAAAAAAATTTGCGTCAGTCCCCCTCCAAGGCCAAATATTTGCTAAATATTCGTTCTCCTTGTTTACAGCTCTAAGTATCCGTGGCATATCCCTGTTTATTTGCAGAAGAGTTCTTGACTTTGCACATAAATTTTGTTTAGCTTTTCATACTACTGATATATTACAATAAAATCTGTCCCATACTGATAGATTGAGTAAATAAAAGTACAGACAATTCAACTGATTTTTAAAAAGAGTTGAAATGCTTCTCACTCTCTGGATTATTTTTGATATCTGCCATAGATTAAGTTGGTATTCATCTGTTTTAGAAATATTTTTTTAGAGAGTATTAAATTCAAATAATGTGTTCAGAAGCAGCTTTGGAATGAGACAGAACCTGAAGGCTTGGGACAAAAATATTTCTGCTTTCTTGAATCTTTTATTCACTTTATAGAAGATCATTGCTCTGACGTCGCAAGGAGCTAAGAAATTTGGAGTGAAGAATGATCTGTTTTAACCCCACTTGTGTCCAGATTGGGGCCCTGAGCATAACGATATGGAGTTGCTGGAATGAGTCCAGAGGAGGCCATGGGGATGCTCCAAGGGCTGGAGCTCCTCTGCTCTGGAGCCAGGCTGGCAGAGCTGGGGGTGCTCACCCAGAGAGGAGGAGGCTCCAGGGAGAGCTCAGAGCTCCTTCCAGGGCCTAAAGGGGCTCCAGGAGAGCTGGAGAGGGACTGGGGACAAGGGATGGAGGGACAGGACACAGGGAATGGCTTCCCACTGCCAGAGGGCAGGGATGGATGGGAGATTGGGCAGGAATTGTTCCCTGGGAGGGTGGGCAGGCCCTGGCACAGGGTGCCCAGAGCAGCTGTGGCTGCCCCTGGATCCCTGGCAGTGCCCAAGGCCAGGCTGGACGGGGCTTGGAGCAGCCTGGTGCTTTGCTCGTGTTCAGGCCTTGTGTTTGAGTCACTGAGTTCAGACTGTCTGGGGTTTCTTCCCCTGTTCCTTCCCCTCCCTTGCCCAGAGTGTGCTGTGTGTGTCAGCGTGATGCTAGCAACACCCCTGTACTCACATTGCAGGGAAGAGGTAAATACTTCCCTTGGCTAATCATCTCTCCCATGTGAGAGCAGGGGCTTTTGCAGATGAGGTGGTTTTCATTCATTTGTGGTTTTTGTTCAGTTTTGGTCTTAATTTAGGTCTGTACCGCATATGATGAAGACAAATCCATGTGCATGTGTTAAAATCTGACCTTTGGTTTGCTCTCTTCACTCGCTAATGTGTTTTAAAATATTTTAATATATAGCTTCCCAGGCTCCAGATCAATAACCCAATGGGTCTGAAATGACTGAGTGCTACGATATTCCCCTTTAATTTAAACATGATTAGCTGATGAAGGTTATGATCAATATGCTAGGGGAAGATAAATTAATTGATATCATCCTTTCAGGATGATAAGAGGCCTATTGGAGGTGGGATGTAACTAATGAAGCTGCTGCTTCATATATATGAGCCATTCTTTATACAATGTATTCTCACTAAATCATGGTTATGCCATCATTCATTTACATGAAAAACATAAGCCACGGACCAGTTTGTTATTAAAATTGCATTCATTTGAGAAGAAACTATGCTTACACTGTCCCTGCCTGTGCTATAATTTAGAGAGGGAGAATAATCTTGGAATTTACATAATTGTCTTTTTGTGTTTTCTGAACGAGACAGTCTGGGGTCTGTTGGCTCAATTCCAATGAATTCTGGGGGACTTTTTAAGGAGATGCCAGTAAATGTCACTGGGTTTTGGTGGAGGTGTTGCAAGTGACTGCAGGCTCCTTGGCACAAGTTTCATGAAGTGTTTCCCCTTGAGAAGAAAACAGCATGCTAGGAAGCTAAGTTTAGTTAGTGGCATTTTTCCTTAGCCACTACACAAGTATCTGTTTCCAAAAACTGGAATTTTGATTAGTTTTTAATTTGTGACTCAAAAGGTAGCAATAAATTTATTTTTTATGTATTTATGACATAAAAAGAGCTCTTTCCAGATGCTTCAGCTGAATTAGCAGCATGAGCTCAAGTTCCAGTGTGTGATGGGATGAATTTCTGAAATTGTTTGACTTGTTTAAATTCAAAGATTGTAGGAGAGGTTTGGAAGTGCTGCATTCCACATCAGATCTTTTTTATTATGGGTCTGCCAAGCCGTGTATAGAGATGTTAATGGCTCTGATCCCTGTATCCATTTGATAAATGCTGCTTTTCCTTCCATGCTGAAGAGAATGTCTTAATAAATTGCAAAAAAAAAAAAAAAAATTAGGCATTTTTCCAGCTGTGCTGCTGCTGCTAAGGAATAAAAGCTAAAATTAGAAATAATGATACAACTTCTTTCCATAAAGAATTTCACTGGCATGTGTGGTACCACCAATCCAGGTATTTATTCGATGTCAGGGACCCTTTATCAGTTCTAATATTCCAGTTCTAATTCCAGTTATCAGTTCTAATATTCCAGTTATCTTTGGTTTGGACTACACAGTGGATTACCCTGGTGCAGTGGCTGGTAAAAAAGGGAAATCAATCTTATTCCTTGGCAGCAGAGACCAGGTATCTTCTGTCTGCCAGGAGAATATCCCAAAGAAGAATGGAAAGTATTTGCTACCATGAGCTTTGTTAGTGTGGTGTTACAAACACAGAGGGGACTTGGCACAGAATTCCTGCTATTCTATTTGTTATTTTTTCCCTGAGTCCTCTGGTGCTCACCTGCTGGAATGAGACTTCTGGAGTCACATTTTCCATGTGGAGAACCCAGCTGGAGTCTCCCGTGGAGCATCGTGGAAAACCAGCACCCTTCCTGTTCCCTGTAACACACTCAATTTGTGGAGCAGGCTTTGGTGGTGACCCCCCCCCCAGTTTGTGTGTTGTTCATTGTGTGCTTTCCCACCGTGCCCTGCTTCCCACGTGTGCTCTGCCTTACCTGCCTGGATGTTTTGTTTCCCTCCAGTTGCCCAGAAGATCGTTTCCACCAAGAAGAAGCAGCAGCTCTCAATCGGACCCTGCAAATCTCTACCCAACTCTCCGAGCCACTCCTCCGTGTGTTCTGCCCAGGTTTCTGCCGTACATATCAGCCAGGTACAGATAAAATCAATGCTTGGAAAAGGAACTGATAAGCTGCTTTTCATCTCTGATGTATTTTGTGCCATTTCAAGTGCTCTCTTTGCTGCTCAAGAGGTAGTTGCCATTTTTTTTAACGCTGCCAGTGGTCTGTAGTTTGAAGTGATGCTTGAATTTTTTTTTTTTTTTTTAGATTGGCTTGAGTTCAAGAAACAAAGGAGCAAGGCAGAATAAATTGGCTTTAAAGCCTGTTTGGATTGATAAGCCTGCTTTGATCATTCTCATTGATACCCAGCAGCCTGCAGGTCTGAGCAGGCCAGTCATTACACTTGCAGGATTTGCTTCATTGCAGTTGCAGGATTTGCTGTGCTGTGGTTCAGCATCCCCTTGCAGTGTTTTTGGTTATTTCTCTCACTCAGCTGTGCTGAGCTGGTGTATCCCAGTGGTTAGAGTGCTGGAATTTTACACTCAATGGTATTTTGAGACACATGTGGTTAATACCAACATTTTCTGACTTGCACAACTTTTAGCCACGTGTATTGCACACTTATCTGTATTTCCCTGGTGATGCCCTTCCTCAGTGTCTTTGTTTTCTAGTGTCAGCTGATAATCTCTGGGCTTGTCCCCAGCTGGGATGGATATAAACTGAATGATGTAAGATACCCACGGCCATTCTGGTGTGGTTTTCAGTCTAAACTCAATAATTCACAGGTTATTTTGCAGTCCTGAGCCACCCGCGTGAGGATTTGTTTTGGCTATGGACCTTTATCCCACACAGTGCCTGCTTTTTGGCAGAAGGAGTAACTTCTCCCACTGGGTTATCACCCTGAAGATGCAGGTGCCAGTTTAGTCTTCAGAGTTCTCTGCTGTGACTTACTCTGCTTCAGGCTGAGTCCTGATATGACCTCAGGCTTTTGCTGATGAGCCCAAAGAGAACGCTGGATCTCAGAGCCCCCTTTCTATAGCAGGTGCTGAGTGAGGTGTGTTGCTCCTCAGAAGAGCCCCGGCACCTTCTGGTGAAGAACAAGTTCTCACCTGAGAGAGGTTCTCCCCTTTGCAGGTTTCCTCAGCCGCTCCGTCTCTGACCAATTCATGGCCACAGGCCCTTGGGACTCGCCCTCTCTGAGAGCATTTGTTGTTAATGAAGCTTTTTTTGGTGAAGGACATCAAATATCTAGGAGCTCACTGGTTTCCTACCTAAGTCTAGTTTGAAGGTCAACAGCAAACACCAAATTCTAGACCATTACCATCACCTATGCAGCAAACTTCTTGCCAGTGATAAGAACTATTTGGGAAAATCAAGGCAAGGTAGCTTTTGTGATAAGGCTCCCTAGATTCTGTTTCAATAAAAGTGAAATAATGTTCTTTAGTGCCTTTGCCAGGTGTCATAATTACCTAAAGGGGCAATTGCATCACCAGTCAAAGATGTCTCTCTTCTGAGACTGATGTCATGCCTAAAAGTAGAGGCCAGAAATCTGTTTCATGTTGTATCTCCTTTGTGCTACACTTAAAGGCAGTATGACCTTGTTTAAGGGAAGGAAGCTGAATCCTTATCCCAGACTTAAAAGAACTTTGCAACTGCAATTCCAAGTTTAAGATGATCTGGGGCAAGATTTGCCATCTCTGATCTTGGCTGGAAGACTGGCTGGTGTCTTGCCCTTTGGAACATCTCTCTTGGCGTAATGATGTTTCTCTGAATATTTCCTCCATGAATCAAACCCGTTATCGGTGCAGTGCCCTGCCACTTGCATTCTCCACAGGAGCAGAGGCCTTCAGAGGCAGTGGTTACACACAGCACTTCAGATAAAGTCGGATATTGTTCCATCTCTGGTTGGATCATCCCGGGGATTGAACTCCTGCAAACTCTCCAGATGACTCTGCTGTCAAAAGCTTAGACTTTAGAGAGAAAAAAAAAAAAAAAAAGAGCTATTGAGTGTCACCTTAGCCAGACTAGTCCTTAGTTAGCATTCCTTGGGGGGAATTCTAAGGCTCAGCACCATCCAGGGCTTCTGTGGTTTCAGTCTGCCAGGTTGGGCAGGGCTTGGAGCACTGTGGTCTGGTGGAAGGTGTCCCTGCCCATGGCAGGGTGTTGGAATGAGATCAGCCTTGAGGTCCCTTCCAATCCAAACCATTCTGGGATTCTGTGAAAGACTTGTCTCTGTGTGTGGGTGCTTCTCTGCATGTCCAGGAGTCTGAGGTGGTGCCTGCCTCAGTAAGACCCCTTCCAGAAAATGCTCTCAGGAATATCTATAGTTACATACTTCCAGAGGCCTGTCCCACACAATAAGATGCTTCTTACTCCAAAGACAAAATCCGCTTGTCTTTGTAGAAGATGCTGCTTAATTTTCCTTCTGACTTAGTTTTTAATGTGTATGTCAGTCAAGGGGAAGGTTTTCCTTGAAAGCCCTTGATACCCAGAGCCAACCACCCTTGCAAGTACTTCAGGTACCTCTGTTGGCTTTCAGGGCAGCACTGAATGCATGGAAAGAATTTTATTCTCAAATCCAAGGATTATCATTTCTGACCATGATGGACAGAACTGCTGTATACTCTGTCAACAAGAGGGATGGTGCAACATCACTTAAATTCTGTCTGCTGCATTCAGGTATTCCAGTCACAGCTCACTGTCTGGCTTTTTGGAACATTTCAAGAGGTAGACTGAGTTGTTTAGAGGGGAAGAAGTGTTGTGCAGTGGATTGGAGGTCTCCTAATTGGCCACGGGGCATCTTGGAATAGGTCTTTAATTTACTTTTTACAAGTACAGAGCAGTCACTTCTCTATCTCTCTGTTCTGAATGTCTATCCCACTTTTCACTCCCACACTCCCCTATGCCTTGACAATCTTCCTAGGCATGATATGCTTGTATACCATGCTAAGTCTAATTTCAAAGAAGAATGAGTTCCCTTTTCCCTCACAAAACCCCACAGAGGCATTCCTCTTCCCTAAATTCATCCTGGTGCTGGAGGAGTTGCTTGTCCTTTACACCTGACATATCAGGTGCAAGACATTAACTTAGAAGAATAGTGCCAATAAAAACATTTCCAAAGGGTAGTTTGGTCTGTCCAGCCCCTGGAAGTGGAGATCATCTGGTTCCCAACCCCTGAGGCTGCTCAGCTCAGCCCTACCTTTAGTCCTCAGTGCCTCTGTGTGGGGGCTGGATAACCTGCTGAGGAGTTCCCTGCAGCTGGGTTTGAGTTTGCACTGTTGTAAAAACAGCTGGAAAAGCCTTTGGCACAGTGGCCGTGGTTGCTGTTTGTGTGAAAGGCTCCAGGCCCCTCTCCAGACAAACTGATGTGCAGATTCCAGCCTGGAATCCCCAGCAGTGAGCTTACTTGTGAACTGCAGTTTTGAAGTGAAGATGGAAAGATTGTTTTACCAGTGACTGTAATTCCTTGAAATCTGCAGTCTGCATGTTTTCACACAGGCTGGCTTTCCTGGAATTCAGCTGTTGTGCTCTGCTGTGAGAGGAGATTGAAAATGGCACCATGTTTCCATGTCTGCCTGGTCTCTGTGCATTCCTCTCTGACAGAAGGACTTTACTCACCCTTTGGTGAAGGAATTTTCCTTGCTATCCAATTATCCCTCTCCTCCTGTCCCTGTTCCCTGGAGCAGACCCCGATCCCCCCGGCTGTCCCCTCCTGTCAGGAGCTGTGCAGAGCCACAAGGTCCCCCCTGAGCCTCCTTTTCTCCAGGCTGAGCCCCTTCCCAGCTCCCTCAGCCTCTCCTGGGGCTCCAGCCCCTTCCCAGCTCCGTTCCCTGCCCTGGACACGCTCCAGCCCCTCGGTGTCCATCCCTGTGGACTGCAGTGCCAAGAGTTGTGTTTCCTGGTCAGCAGTGTCATTCTCCAAGGAGATTTGCATTATTCCTGGGAAGATGTGGAGCTTAACATCCACTACAAAGCTGCAGCTCAGGTGTGGCTGCCGCACAAGCTCGCTCCTTACTACCTGTTGTAAATCTGTAGTGATGCATTATTTATGTTTGCACAATGCCTCCAGACAGTTTTTACTACAACATGATTGTCCAAGAATGTAAATTAAATTACTAAAAGCAAAGTGCAGTCAGCTTGGTCATCCATTATTTCATTCCATGTGAGACCTGATTATTGTTAAGCTTTTTGGAAATTTTCTGGAATGTCAAAACTAAAACTAAAAGAGGAATGATAATGTATTTAATGCCACATATATCACAGCCCTTTTGTATTTACAGGCTTGTTTCTAAGTAACCTAATATTTACCTAGAACAAGCATTTTAGATACCTCCCTGTGAGGGTGGGCAGAGAAGCTGTGGCTGCCCCTGGATCCCTGCAAGTGTCCAAGGCCAGGCTGGATGGGGCTTGGAGCAACCTGGGCTAGTGGAAAGTGTCCCTGCTCATGGCAAGGAGTTGGAATTAGATGATCCTTGGGGTCCCTTCCAACCCAAACCATTCTGTGGTTTCCAAGTGTTTCTCTGATTGTGTTTTTCATTGTTCCAGCCAGTGGAGTTGAAATCACCTCATAGTTTTATTTACAAAGTTGGTAATCCACTGGGCTTGGTGTGTGAGAAGAGAAACATTGCCTGCAGGACTTCTTTTATAGAAACTCTCTGTGTGTCTTTGGGGAATAGAATATCCAACAGATTTGTGTTCTCCTTTAGGAGTTATTTATAAATCACTTAGAAATCCAGGAGACAACTGCAAAAAGTGTAAAATGATGCTATAAAATGATGAAGGATTTAAAAGGTAAAATTTTAGGGAATCCTTCATGTTCTCCATCTGGGAAGTAGGCTCTTAGGGTATAAATATCTTAATTTCAATTAAAAAAAAAAAAAGATTGGCACCCTTCTCATCTCCAACACATCCAGTGGTTTGGGAACAAGCTGCTACAGAGACAGGAAAAGCAAATGTGGGGTAATTGAGGCCACTTGGTCCCAGCTTGTCCTGCTGATCTGTCCAGTGTTGCCATTCTCCATGAGGAGACAATAAACGATCATTTCAATTACGTTATTTCATCTCCTTTGTTTTGTACACATTTCTGCTGCTACTTCCTCTGGCACTTGAGAATGTTGTAGGAAGTATCTCTGGCCCCGCTGTTGCTTGCAGTGCCTTCACCTCTGCTCCCTGCTTTGGAAAAGCTGCAGGAATCAGAAGAGAACTTGGAACATGCAGAGACTTCAGCTGGGGGGTGTTAGGGATTGTCCCCTGCTTTTCCAACCTGACTGGTTGCAGCTTGAGATCCCGATCCCCAAGGAGCATGGGGGAAGTCCCCTGAGGCATCTTTCTCCTCAGGAATTCTGGAAATACCCTCTTCCCACCTTTCCTCGCTTCCTCTAGGAAACTTGACTGCTTTAAAGATGGCCTTTCCCCCTTCTCTGTGCATCCCAGACGTTTCTTTTTCCCTCCAGAATTACATGTGAGTTATTGCCCAGCCCCTTCATCCACTGCTGCTCCTCTGCTGAGTTTTCCATCCCCAGGAAGCAGAATTTTCCCTGTTGTCCTGCCCCAGTCCCCCATCAGCACATAGAGCATCTCCTTCTTCAGTGGTGTTTTTAGTACTTGCTTATGTCATGTCTAATAAGTTTTTTTAAAGAAAAAATTAAGACTTTTTTCTTAATCACCTTTCTGTCTGGTTTCCTCACCTTCCTCCTTTTAGGAATTTGTTACCTCTGTTCATTTATTGTGTTAATAGGCTCAAAGCTTTATTTCTTTCAGGACTAGGATGTAACATCACAGTTTTGGCTGCTTTGAATAAATTGGAATATCTTAAAAGTTTTGTATCTTTGCACCAGTAGCTTCAGCAAATCCTGTGCAGGGCCAGGAGTTGGGCTTGATTGTCCTTGTGGGTCCCTTGCAGCTCAGGAGATTCTGTGATGCTTGGAATACGTTGGGATTTATCCAACCCCTGGGTAGCCATTTTACAACCCTGAACTCTTTTCATTTTCGTGATCAGCTCTCAGTGATCTGGTGTCGTGCAGCTCCATGGCACTGGGTGTTTTCTCTTAGGTTAGAATTTAGTTTAGTAGAAATCCACATTTGGAAGGTTTTCCCCAATGTTTTGCTTACTTGTACACTAGAAAACAAATGAAACTATTGATACCCAGTTAAGGTTATATTCTGTGTAGAATGAAAATGTGCCTACTGCATAAACAGACTTATCTTTCAAAAAATAATGGTGGGGGAGATGTTTAAAGGCTTGGAATAGAAATGTGTGGAAGAGTGGCAGTAGGGCAGCCCTACTGAGCCCTGGCTGCACTTCTGCATAAATTTGGAGTAAATCAGGAGTAAATAAGATACAGCTGTGGATTGTCATTTCTTGAAAGCAGCGTACCACTGTTTAAAACTCCCTTTAATCCTTGCAGACCAGTAATGGAGGAGGGAGTTTAAGTGATTATTCCTCCTCTGTCCCATCAACTCCAAGCACCAGCCAGAAGGAGCTGCGGATTGATGTTCCTCCCACTGCCAACACACCAACTCCTGTCCGCAAACAGTCCAAGCGCCGATCCAACCTCTTCACGGTGAGTGAGCCAGGGGACCTCTGCTGCTCTGGGGACAGCCTGAGCCTCATCCCCTGCAGCTGGGCTGTGCCTGCTGCTCTGGGGACAGCCTGAGCCTCATCCCCTGCAGCTGGGCTGTGCCTGCTGCTCTGGGGACAGCCTGAGCCTCATCCCCTGCAGCTGGGCTGTGCCTGTTGCTCTGGGGACAGCCTGAGCCTCATCCCCTGCAGCTGGGCTGTGCCTGCTGCTCTGGGGACAGCCTGAGCCTCATCCCCTGCAGCTGGGCTGTGCCTGTTGCTCTGGGGACAGCCTGAGCCTCATCCCCTGCAGCTGGGCTGTGCCTGCTGCTCTGGGGACAGCCTGAGCCTCATCCCCTGCAGCTGGGCTGTGCCTGCTGCTCTGGGGACAGCCTGAGCCTCATCCCCTGCAGCTGGGCTGTGCCTGTTGCTCTGGGGACAGCCTGAGCCTCATCCCCTGCAGCTGGGCTGTGCGTGCTGCTCTGGGGACAGCCTGAGCCTCATCCCCTGCAGCTGGGCTGCTCTGATGGCACGGGAGTGCTGAGACAGAGCTGTGGACTCAAAAATAAGAACATCTTGGAATTATCATTGGGTGGTTCTGTTTGAGATTTAAAGAGGAGCACTTTTCCTAGGAAGACAGGCTGAAAGACTTGAAGTTGATCAGCCTGGAGAAGAGAAGGCTCTAGGGGAGACCTTATGGCCCTTTTCAGTCCCTAAAGGGGCTCCAGGAGAGCTGGAGAGGGACTTGGGATAAGGGCATGGAGTGATGGGACTTCCACTGGCAGGGGAGGGACAGGTGGGATATTGGGAAGGAATTCCTCCCTGTGAGGGTGCTGAGGCCCTGGCACAGCCCAGAGCAGCTGTGGCTGCTCCTGGATCCCTGGAAGTGTCCAAGGCCAGGCTGGACGGGGCTTGGAGCAACCTGGGCTAGTGGAAGGTGTCCCTGCGCATGGCAGGGGTGGCACTGGATGGGCTTTAAACTCCTTCCCAAACCAAACTATCCCATAACTACCCCATTCTATTTTTGCTACTATATAGAATCAGTTCACTTTTTTCTTCTCCAGGGTTAAAAAAGATGTTGGAGATTAAAGTAACTTTTTCTTTCCAAACCACCTGTTTTTTGCTTCACTGAGAGGCAAAAAAACCCAAAATCAAACAAAAAGAAATCAAACAGAAAGCTGCCTGGTGCAATATGACAGGTCTTTGTAATGCAGAAGTAGTTAGGGAGATGCTAGTGAAGCTCTGAGTGAAGGTTTCCTTGGTTTAAGCCCTCTTGCTGAAAGCTCTGGGATCGTGTTGCAGGTGTAATTGTGGTTTGTAAGCAGTTTTTTGACAGGTCACACATGTCATAGCAAACTCAGAATGGCTGTGGGCTCTCGTGTAACTCCCTTGGGGGTTGTAGCTACATGTTGGTTGTGCTTAGGAACCCACAACTTTCCTGTCAACATGGAGAATTTATATATCTTATTCAAAAGGTGATATCATGCTCACTTCCCACGTACAAACCCGAAAAAACCATTTCCTCAGACTCTGAGGGAAATCTGAGCTCTCCACGTTCAGCAAGTAGGAAAGTTTTGTGACCATTTTGGAGCTCTGAGTGACAGCAGAGAGCCTCAGGGATCCTGTGTCCCTCCCAACAGAGGTATTTGGATTTAAGTCCAGATCTCTCACTCCTATGAAAGAGAAGAAATCGTGCATTTGTGTTTGGGTGCAAATGTGAAGGTGGAAAACAACAAAATGAGTGGCCTGGGAAGAAGTGTCCCAGCTTTGACGCCGATATCTGATAACAGTCATGCGGATTTCTTCCCATTGGTGGGAACAATGTGGAGTTTGGTGGGAGGATTCCAGAGTTCCCAGCCCCACTAGATGTCAGTGTCAGCCCAGAAACCAGCAGCAGTCAGAGCTCTGGAGGCAGAGCTGGGATGCTGCTGCATCCCTGAAAACATCACCGTCCATCCATGGCCGGGCTGACGGATGTGTGAGATGCTGCCAGGGCTCTGGAGGTGGTGCTGACATTTGGGGAATTAGGAATGTTGCAGTTTGGAGCAGCTGTAAATTTGAGAAAGGGAGGAGAGAAAGCCAGACCCATCTACAGTCACAGGAAAGGTTTGAGAAGACTGTTAAGTCAGCTGTAAACAAACAGACTAAAGCTCTGGTTTGTGATAATTAGTGAGAGCCGTATTTACTAACATGAGAGGGTGTTGATAGTTGTCTTAATGTCTGATAACCGGGAAAAATAATAATAATTTGCCTTTGCAGATTTAGTTGTGCCTTTTGAGGTGGTTATAGTGAGATTGTTTAATGAGCTGCCCTGTAATCTGTGTCATGAAGTACTTAACACCCACTCTGCTGTAACCCAGCTTCTGTGCCAAGTTATAACCTGGAATTATTTAATTGAATAAATAGATAACTACACAGAAAATGCTGGTTATGAACAGAGTGTGTAATTAAAATACTTTACTGTTTAGCTCTGGGTTTCTTGCTCTGCTTCTCTTCCCAGTCACTTATGCCTTTATCTCTTACAGAATCAGATATATTTCTGTTTAATAATTGCAAGTTACCCCTTGTTATCTAGCACAGGTAATCTGTTTAGTGATCTTTAGATCTTCTGTTGTTGGAAGAGGACTGGGATAAGTAGAAAGGATTTGATTCTTCTTAATTACAGCTTTTGAGTTGGAATAGGGATGAGAATTTGAAACATGTCCAGTGCATTACATGCAGCGTCTCATCTTTTTGACATTGAGTATTAATGTTTGTTGTAAAGCTATTGTTGCAGCAGCTGATTTTCCCCTTAAGTGATAGGATAGATGAAATATTAGAAGAGTTAATATCCTTTGTTTTGGACAGTGTGATAGCAGGAATTACCAAATAATCTTGTATAGGGCAGGTGAGGATTTAAAATGCATTTATGAGGTTCAATGAGCAAGAAGCTGATTCTGACCATGTCTGATTCCACAGTGGGTGAGGGAATTTCTGGCATAGAAAGGTGCATCACCTTTCTCACATTCAGTGTTACCTGTCTTACATATTTACAGAATTCCAAGGGAGTTTTTCAGACTTAAAATGAGCTCTCTGTCTCAGTATCTACTGTTAGAGATGAGTATTTTACTTTTGGGGTGCTCAGCACTGCTAGTCTTGGTCTGGTTGTGCCCAAACTCAGATGTGACGTCTTGGGCCAAATTTTATGTGGATTAAGTCTGTGAGTGACTTCCAGTGCAATGGGGAAATCACTCCAATGATATTCGTGCAGCTGCTTTAATTTTTCCAGACTTTTTTTGGTTTGCTGGCACCAAGTTTTAAATAGAACCATTTATCATGCAGATGTGCCATCAGAAAAAGTCCTGGGAAGTGTTGCTCCAGTGTGGTTTGGAGTGGATTTTTTTCTGCTAGGATATAAGACATATTATGTGTGTCATAGGTACAAAAGCATAAAAGATCAGATCTCAGTTTCACTGCACAATTTATCTTTACAAATAGCGGAGCATGCAAAGATTCTCCCCTGGAAAACATTAGGGATTGTGTGACTACAAGCAGCTCGAAGGGAATTTGCCTAGCAGAAATCCCTACATTTCTGTACTTTTGGCATTTACCAGTGGTTTGCACGTAGATATTTCCCTTCCACGTTCAGCGTGTGATTTCCAGCTGCAGTAACTTTTAGGGAATGGTGATGATTTAAAACCAGAAATGAAAAACAGCGCATAGATATTCAGCCTGCATTTCAGAGGCAGGGCTCTTTCTCTACAAAAAGTCAGATAAAAAAGAAACATTCAAGTTGACAACTCCCCTCCCAAGGATTTGGGCACCTTCACTGAGTTTCTTTACAAAGTCACTTACGGGCGCCTTGCGCCATTGAAGCTTTGTTTTGCCTTGTATTCTTGGGAAGTGGCACTTTCAGAGGCAGAAATCTGTCTTGAAGGACGAGGAACAATAGTTATCCTGCACACTGGATTTCATCCCTCCCACTTGTTTTGCTTGCTTTCATTTGTTCTTTGTTTAATTCCCCGGCACGTCATTCCATTGCCCCGAACCATAGTAACTGGTGACAGGAGCCCGTTCCCGGCGGAGCGGGGCCGGCAGCGCGGGATCCCCGCTGGGTGAATGTGTTGCTCAGAATGCTCTTACTCGGAGTCCTCCTCGCTGCCTTCCCTCCCTCCTCTCACGCCTGAGGGCAGCTGCTCCTGAGTTTTATTCTTCCTCCCACCCCTTTGTGGGATGGGGGAAAGGGGCACTGGCGATCCACCACCCCGATTCTCCTCCTGATTTCGGTGTCTCTTCCCGCTGGAAGCACGGAGCGGGCTCTGGCGTGGCCCCGGTTTTCATTAGCTCCCCATGGCGGTGCCGGACACCGCAAATGGGCTCCTTTCATACATCATCGCCGAGTTGAAAAGCACACGAAAATGTTTTCCCATTTCCGATATTGTGTGAGTAATGTTCCCATTGGAAAGTAATGGAGTGAAGTTGTCACTTGTCAGCGCAGTTATTAAGGAGGATGACTCTCAGGTCTTCTTTTTGTAATAAAATAAATCCGTCAAAATCACTGCGCCCGTGTGTTCTGTCGCAATAACGGGCTGCGATCTGAATAACTTCTTCAAATTCCCATATAACTTGATAAAGTCACGAAGGGAGCGCTGTGACCTTACTCCTTCCAGCCTTGGAGAAAGCCAGGATAAAGCACCTCGAGTTTTAGACATCGGTAAAATTCTCCTCATGCTGATTTTTCCACATTGTGTTCAGACAACTTTTTCCAGTCACTGGCTTTTCTTGCAGTTCTAACTTTCTAACCATCCCGAAGCAGAAAAAAAAAAAAAAAAGTTAAAGTCCATATGGTCAAATCCAGCATTATAAAAATCGTATTTCTAAATAGTTGCTGACATTTCTAAGAACCACACAGGTGTGAATTAAATGTATGCATGGCTGTATTCAATTTTTTTAATGAGGAGATGGCACATTCATTCTCCTTTGGAGCTACTGTTGGAAACTTCAGAAACGTGTCCTCTGATATTGTGGGTCTTCAGGCAGTGAAGCTGTAACTCTTTAAACCCAAATGCATTTCAAACTAGTGGATGGATGAAATTTATGGGTGGTAGATGGGAAATTTATTCGTTTTTAAGATGGTTGCGTACTTGTGTAGATTCCATTTTAAGCCTGTATTTCCCTGCCAAATTATTTTTTAATTGCCCCGAAAGGAAAAAAAAAAGGCAAATAAAAGCATCCTCTGTGTGCATTTAATGGAGCACAAACTTTTCTTTTCGCTCTGCAGTCTCGGAAAGGGAGTGACCCAGACAAAGAGAAGAAGGTCCTGGAGAGCAGAACAGACAGCATTGGAAGCGGCCGTGCAATCCCAATTAAACAGGTAATGCCGAAATAGTTGTATTTTTTTTTCTCCCCTGCTTTCCATAGTTGGGAGACAAGACACACCTCGGGTCCAGGCACGGCGGCGGCGGGGCCGTGCGCCGAGCGGCGTTTGATGTGTGCCGGTGATGAATGTGGAAGTCACTCACTTGACATCAATTAGGAGAGGTTCCTATGTGTATTAAAATAGGATCATTAGAATAAGAAGAGGGAAAATGTGACAACAGGCCTAATGAAGTGCAGTCTGCCGGCCTGCATATGGAGCGGGTTTCTAGGCTGTGCTGGCTTCAAAGCTGCCTTTGTAGAGGGGGCTTTGATTGGGCCGAGTGCTGCCAGGCGCAGGGTAAATCAGATCGCTCGACAAGAGCCCCTTGTGATGGCAGGAATAGCCTGATGTGGCCCTAATTTGCTACCACAGACGGACATCTGAACACAGTTTCAGGCTGCTCCCTAACAACGAGGCAATTAGTTGTGATAATCATGGCCGGTGTGTCAGCTGCGCGCTCTTGTTTGTAATTTGCTAATGAAGGAATTGTAACTTTGATTAGGTTCAGTTTCATTTAGACCTTATTATATAAGAGAACGTTTACAGCTGTAATGTGTGGCCTTAATTAAACTTTCTCATTACACAACAGGACTTGAAGCCGAGGATTTGTTTTGGTCTGTTTTTACTAGCCTAGATGCACTTTCATTAGCCTGGAAACTTGATGCTAAATTGTAGCTGGGAACACTCCTTTGAAAGGCAAAAGCAGTGCCAGCGTTGGATGGGAAGTACTTGGGGAATGAGATGATTTACTTTCTGAAATGAAATGGCACTGAATCCATGTGGTTGAGATCTCCACATTCCCATGGAATGCTTCTCACACAGTTTCTGTGTCAGTGTTTGCAACTGTTTATTCATGTGTGAGAGTTGCCTTGCTAGAGATAAGCTCCCTTTCTTTTCCACATATATTCTTTCCACACGTTTCTTTCCAGTTGTTTTGGTGCCTTTCCTGCCCTCCAGAGGCTCGTTTGCCTCTCCGGATCTTCCCTCAGCCCATGCCTTTTCCTGCTAGGTAGCCCTGGATGTCCTGTGTGGAGCTGGGTGTACGTATTTTGGGGTGTTCCGTGTTTTTCCTCTGTTTCTGGATGCGAGAAGGAGTTGACTTTGTACCCTTAACTATTAGCTGTGATTTTTCTTCCTAAAGTCATTCTAAAAGACCTTTTGGGACCATCAGGCAGCAAAAATGCTGTCGTGTGTGAATCTCTAGTAGGCAAATTTTAATCAAGCACACTGCAATCCAGAAGAGCAGCTTGAAAGCAGAGGAGTTCAGTTTTTGGCTCTGCATTCAGGGGAGGAGATTCCAGGCATTTAAAGCAAGCTACAATTTTATTTTCCTGCAGCTTTTGTATGATACAGGATGGGTTAGACCAGCTGCAATCCTTGTGGGTAATCCTAATTAAACAAAAGTGCAGCTGAGAATGTAAAACTGAGGAATGGATGTGCCAGTATTTATTCCAGGCATATGTACTGTTCTTTCCTAAAATGCTGCTGTATGGAATTAATTTGATTAAAAATACACTCGTAGGAAGAGTGTTGTAAGGTAAACATTGTAAGTGTGATTGTGCCACAGCATGTTGTAAAGAAATATCCCTTATAATAACTGGAATTTCCATATGGAAAAACTCTCCTTGCAGCCCTGCTTGTGTACCAAATATGACCAATCTTTTGGGAACATGTCCTCCTTGTTACTAATCCCAACTATGGTAATTTCATTTTGTCAGGTACGAGCCGTTACCCGCAAACCCTTGATGTGCGTCCTCAGCAGAGCCATCCCGTTCTTTGGGCTTTGGCCATGGGAGGTTGGCAGGGTTTTGCAGTGCTGCAGGGTGGCTGCTCCCAGTGGGATTTCACATCACACTCAGATGGCAGGAGGATTTTGGAGGTCTGGTCAGCAGAGGTGGCTCCAGGTTCAGTTGCTGGTACAGCCACCTTCTCGGGGGCTCGACAAGTGCCAGGCCCTTGGAGCTCTCTGAGGCGGCAGAAATTCCAACTTCCCTAAGAAACTTGGTGCCTTTTATTTCATGCCTTAACTGGGAATAAGACAGATGTGGAAGGGAGCTTCTTGACCTAAAAATCTTCATGCTGCTGTTCTTCTTAAGATGAGAAACCCCTTCCATCATGATGGTTTCTGTGGCAAATGGAGTCACAGAGTCATTAAGGTTGGAAAAGCCCTGTAAGATCACCAAGTCCAGTGTTTAAACAAGCACTGCCAAGGCCACCACTATCCCATGTCCCCATGTACCACATCCCCATGGATTTTAAATCCCTCCAGGTACAGGGATTCCACCACTGCCCTGGGCAGCTGTGCCAATGCCTCACCGCCCTTTCTGTGAAGAAATTCTTCCTAGCAGCCAACCTGAACCTTCCCTGGTGCAACTTGATGCTGTTTCTTCTTGTCCTGTCTCTTGCTTGGGATACTTAGGAATAGAAGGAGAAATCTGGTTTCAGGCAGCAGCATTCCCAGGATTGCTGTGGGAGAATAAAACTAAGCAATAACAACAAAAAAAAAACCTTGACCAAAAAAACCAACCAAACAACAAAACCAAATCCAACAACACCCCACAAACAAATTATAAAACCTCCAGCCAAAATAAGTTCCTTGGAAGGCTGGAAATGTTCTGGTTTGGAGGAAAAAATGGAATCTCTCCCAGCACTATGAAAGAGTTGCTGATCATTCTGGGCCCCAAGAATGGACCTGTACAGGTGCCAGTGGGTTTTGGTCAAAAGAAGCCAAGAGTTGCAACCTGCTCCTGCATTCCTGTTCTTGGTGCCTGAATCCCTGTGGGTTTAAGGGAAATCCCTGAGAGTTTGGGAGAGTTTGGATGGTGCCCTGAGCAACCTGGTCTAGTGGAAGGTGTCCCTGCCCATGGCAGGGTGTTGGAATGAGATGGGCTGTAAGGGCCATTCCAACCCAAACCATTCCAGGGTTCCATGAATGAGGTAAAATTGTAAATAGCCCATTTCCTTCCAAGGAAACACCTCATTCCTCCAGGGCTTTATCCTTAACTCAGAGCAGCCTGGTCAAAAAGAGTTAATGTTCTTATGCTCTCTGTCCTTTCTACATGGTAAAGCTGATTTTTCACTGCAGTACTAAATTTGGTTTTATTGGGCTAAGCCATATAAAACTGTCCTGATGACCCTTCCTGCTCCCAGCAGAAACCCAAAATGTAGGCAATGAAAATCAGGCTTGTTTTTAAAGGGTGGCTGCTCACTCCTGCCAAAATACTCTTCAAGTGAGTGAAATTTTGGGAGGGCAGATTTTCTGAGGAGGTACCAATACCTTGTGCATGCACAGCCATATCAGCATGTCTTAAACCCTGGACTTTTAGCAGCTGCTGAGAACTGGGAATGTCAGAAATTTTAAAAACTTATACGGAATTTCTCTTCGGCTATTTAAAAATCTTATGCAAATCAGAGTCAGAAAAAGTCTTGAGCAATGTTGGCTTCAAGTTAAAATCCATGGGTAGTTCTGTACTTCTGAGAAAGAGGTGTTTAACTAAGAATATTTAAGCTATTTTCTGTAGCATTGCTAATAATACTCTTAAAGCAAGTGGCTTGCTCTGGTTGGAGAAGCCTCCCTCCAAACCCATTTATTCTGGAAGAGAAGTCTTGTTCCTGGTAACCTGAGTGAATATTTTGAAGAATATTTTGAAGCAGACATTGGGCTGCCCACTTATGGGGAATTGACTTTCTAGGATGGGAGGTTTTGTAGCGTTTTGGGAAAATTACTTTGGTTTTTGTGGGTTTGGGAAATCTTTATCAGTAGGGCATATTCAAATTGAAAAAAAAATGCACACAACAAGAAAAATAAAAGCAAGAAGCTCAGCTCAGCGGTGAGGGGGCTTGTCATGTATTAATTTTTCATTGCTGTGGAGAATTGTACATACATAATCACTTGATTGCAGTGGGAGTTAGCGAGCTCCTATGGTGTCATTTGCATAAATCTTGTTAAGTCAATGGCAGTTAATGAAGTACAAATGAGCCTGGAGAAGGTGACATGCAAATCGTGGGTGGCAGATGGGAGGTCTGTTTTTGGGATGGCAGCTGTGTGCTCTTTCTTTTTTTTTTATTATTTTTATTTTTATTATTTTTTTTCCTCTGTCCTGCCCCCATCCCCCCCCCCAGACTGGAGTGTAAATAAATACGTAAGAGCTGGCCTTGACTTTCTGCTCCCAGCCCTTCTTCTCTTTGCCCTTTGCATTAATCACAGGTGCTCACATCATTATATACTCCAACAATACAACCTTGACTGTTCTTTTGCCAAAAACTGGCCCAAATCAGTGTTTGACATGTTGCCTCCACCCTTGGCTTACCCTGGGAGGTGCTGCCCCTCTCGTGCCCCCAAATTGCTGCATCATTTAGGGATGACAAACTTGAAGCCTGGATTAGAAATAAATGTTCTAATGGTTAGTGCTGTATTGATGACACAGTGAAAAATTTGCCATCCATGACTTGCAAAGGTGAACTTCAGAATTCATTCCCTTCCCTCAGTTTGCAAATGGCTGGATTAATGGAGAAAGTGGAATATCTTATTCAGGCTTTACTTTTAGGTGATATTTCAAATGACCTTCTTTGCCTGCCATCTTGGCATATTTAAGTACATTAAAGTAATCTTAATGAAAGTAGGTATTTTGTCTTTTTTTTTTCCTTTACTCTGACCTAAAAATGGCAAATATTTTTTATGTCAAGGCACAGGGGTGGCATCACTGATTTGCTATTCATCAAGAAGAGTTTGGTTCCTTGATGTACAAGTTACAGTTTTTCCTTAAGATGGGCATAAACAAAACTGGCACTTCTCAATGTACATCTGAATTTTATTTTAAAAATCATTAAACTCAGCAAAGGTAACTTTGAAGATGCTCTCATCAAATGTCAAACTTGGCATAAAAATCCTGTCACTTCTTCTCAGCTCCCTGCAGGTATAGGTCAGTGTTGCCTCTGTTTTAGTAGTGATTTTCTACTTCCTCTGCTTCACTACTGATTTCCTAACCTCATTTTTGAGTAGGTTACTTCCTAACCTCATTTTTGTTCATTTTTAGCCCTAGTTGGGATGTTTAAGCACCAGTCACACAAATGTTGCATGGAATAGCACACAACACTTGTTATCTTGGTCCTTCCATTGAAACAGTGAGATCAGCCTATCTGAAACCTGTTTTCCCTTAAAATACTCACAGCTGTCTGTCCAGCTGCAGGAGCATTTCAGCAGGCACGGCAGAGTCTGGGAAATAGGTTTTGAAAAGGGATCATCTGCCATGTCTGCTCAGTCAGAGTGATGTCCTTAGTCATCCTCACTCCCACAAGAGCACCACGGTGCTCCAGGCAAGTGTCACATCTGGGACTCGCTGTCCTCACAAGCAGCAAATGCTCTTTGCTCTTTCCTGGCTGCAAATGTTTACTTGGAGTCCACCAGAAGAGAGAACAAACAAGCAACGATCTTAGCAGCTCTTCCTGCTTAATTCATCTGACTTGACAGGGTGAAAAAAAGCGATCTAGAGGAGCACGACAGACAGATGATGCTACAGCCAATGGTGCCAGGGCTGATGGCTTCTCTCTTCTGTCTGAGTTCAACATCAGGTTGTGTTTGGAAATAAAAGTGGCTCATGCAGGTAAGGACCAAAAGCATTTCAGAAGGAGGATGGCAGCAAACATGTGGAGGGACACAGAACCCAGGATTTGCTTCCATTCCTTACAGCTGTGCGTTTCTGCACTGAACCCCCTGTTTCACTGCACACAGACCCAGCCCCTGTGCTGCTGCTTCTGCTCCAAAACAGAGAATCCCAGAATGGTTTGGTTTGGAAGGACCTTAAAACCCATCCCATCCCACCCCCTGCCATGGGCAGGGACACATTCCACTACCCCAGGCTGCTCCAAGCCCCGTCCAAGCTGGCCTCGGACACTTCCAGGGGTCCAGGGGCAGCCACAGCTTCTCTGGGCACCCTACTTTCTTCTCAATATCCCATTCAACCCTGCCCTCTGTCAATCTGAATCCACTCCCCCTTGTCCTGGCACTCCAGGCCCTTGTGAAAAGTCTCTCTGCAGCTTTCTCTGAGGCCCCCCTCAGGTCCTGGAAGGAGCATTCCCCAAAACGCCTTCTGCTCTGTGTGTTTCCTTCCTGGTGCTCAGGTAGGTTTGTAGACTGTTGTTTGCAAGCCAGCGTTGGGTGTCTCCAAGGAGCAGCTTTGCCAAAGTCAGAAGTGAGTTGATTTACAAGGAACTGGCAGATGACATGGTTTGATTTATTTATCTCCAGCGTGAGGTGTAATTTCCTCTGTCACACGTCTGTCTAATCACAGTAATCAGTCTCCAGATCAGCTTGTACAAACACCAGGGTATGGTTTTGAGCCAAATACTCTTAGTGCTGAAATCTTCTGTGTAATTCCTCTGCAATTGTTTATAATCAGAACATACACATTTTGCTGGCTTTCTTTAAAATTCGCTGATTACCAGTTATAAAATGTTTTGTACTCACTGTGGTTCTGTAAATTAACTGGTTGCTACCAGTATAATTAAATATTTCAGAGCACTTGGCTATGGTTGCATTGAACTGTGAAGAAATAATGTTATATAGCCAATCAAAAAGAGATACTTGTAAACTCATTTAAAGCGTCAGAGTGTGTTAGGACTATCGTGGTGATGCTTATTGCAGGAGAAATTAAAGATACAGTTTTGTGCTAAGAGGCAATACAGAAATTAGTTCCTGAATTAGTTGTTAATTGATTTGGTAATTCCCTGGGGTCTGCATGCTCTTTTTTCCTTTTTCGTTGTTGCATTCAGTTAACAGTGACTATTCCCAGTGCACTTGAAATATTTTTTCCAATTAGATCAAATGTGCCCTTACATCAGAAGAACAGCTTCAGTTCCATGTACCTGCCTGGAATAATGTTTAATTTGACTGTGAAAGCCAGGTTGGTGGGTTTTTCCAGTTGATGAGTTGCAGATACCATCCCAAGAAAAGCTGTAGTCCTCAGAATTTGCAATAAAACAGCAGTAAAAAGCTCTCTTGGACATCTGGAGCTGGGAGCTCCGGCTGTTAAACCCTTCCCTTGCCCAAGGATCTGGTTTCTAGTCCAAGGGCAGGGCCCCTTCTGCCCCTTGGCCACAGCAGGCAGACCTGGGCATGAGCCTCAGCCTCTCTGCTTGAGGTAATTCCTCTTTTTCCTCATGCATCCCTTTGTCCCGTTGGATCCTCCCATCTGCTCCCTCCTGCTTTCTGGAGTTTACTGGTTTCCCTTCCTGGGATGTCTGAGGGTTGCAGGAAGGAGCTGGAGTTTGAGCCTTTGGCTTCTCAAGATCGAATTTCTAATATGTTTCTTTTAATTAGTCTCCTAATTTTTCAGAGTCCCTAAAACATGAGTTTTCTGTTTCACATCTGATAAAATGTTGATATTTTATCTCTAAATGCTCTAAATACTCAGGTCTGTCATACAGTGATACTCCCAGCCATTCTTAGACCAAGGTGAGCCCTCTACAGCTGTTCCACAGGTGCACTTAAGGATCCATAAATGAAATATTATCAATAAACTTCTCAGAGAAATTAACTTTCTGTCTTTTTTTTTTTTTTACTTCACATGGCAGTGACCTGGAGCTAAGGGTGTATTTAAATGTTTATTACTGTTTATTTGGGCAGGGGGCACACAATTTCAAACAGTATTCCATTTATTTGTGTGACCTAGCCTTCAAAGTGAGCAAAGGAAAACAGTGCCTTGTAGGGCAATGATGGAAAGTAGCCAGATCAGAGGGAAATTTCACATTTTATAGATGTGTTTCCTAAATGTTTTGTATGTTAATGCCATAAGAGGTCGTAGATTGCTTATGGCTGCCAATAAGGAGTGTTCAACTCCATCCTCCTTATTTATTTAATTTACTTTAAATCCTATCCAAATGTAATGCTCTTGATGTGTTGTGAAAGAGACAGGGACAAACCTGTGGGTCTGAGTAGCAGCTGATGATTTCCTAGCTGACACATCAGGTGTGATTGTAGCTCTTGCTCATCCTTAAGATTCAAGGGGAGACATTGCAGCTTTTGTTTGGAGTAGAGTGTTGATCAGGTTAAGCATCCTTGGAGAGACTGTGGAAGGAGAATGGAAGCAGGCAGGAGGAGAGTGTCAGGGGATTATCAGCCTCTGCAGAAATAGTAGGGAAAGAGCTTCTCTTACCTAAAATAGCATTTTTTTTTAAAAAAAGGGGGTGGAAGATCCTTATTGTATAAAAGGAGCAGGTGCTGCTCTTCAGCATAAACCAGTCAAGGATCTGTTTTCCAGTGTTTGTAAGAAAAGGGAGAGAGAATTTGTATTTTCCTGAGGCTCTGCCATGAACATCTTCCTCTTGTGCCTGGTGCTGGATTCCAGCAGAGAACGGGCTCCCCCAGATTCCAGGATTTTGGATCCAGTACCAATGCAGTGAGTAGGGCTGGAGCCTACAGGAAGCAAGCCAAGCAGTCTCTCTGGTGAGACTATGGAGGGTTTAATACACTGGGGATGTTCTCATCCTGTTCTGTGTGCTGGATTCTACAAATCTTGGAGTGTCCATGGGACAGAACATGGGGAAGAGGTGTCAGAGTGCTTCGGTGGAGAGGAGGAGGGAATGAGCGAAAGCAATGGAGGTGTAAAAGAGAACATCAATAAAAGAAGCCATAATATGACTTTAAAAATTTTATTGGAATTTTCCAGTGCTGAAATGGTGTAATATATCGGGGTGGCATGTCAGTGTGGCATGCAGAGTGACAGCAGTGAGGGCACTGAGGGATCTTCACTGTTGCCCTAAGGGTCTGAGCTGGCCCCTGGCCAAAAGCCTGTGACTCGTGGTGGTGCTTCAGTAGTTGCCTCTAGAAAATGCTTTACAAGATGCAGTCTCTTTATCTGAGCCACCTTCATCTACCCAGGCAATCAAAAAAGCCCCACAAAACCATGGCATCAGTCAGTGGCTGAGTGCATGAGTTTATAAGCACAGAATCAGAATCTCCTGAGCTGGAAGGGACCCACAGGGATCACTGATCCAACCCCTGGCCCTGCACGGACATCCCAACAATCCCACCCTGTGCTTCCCTGGGAGTGCTCCTGGAGCTCTGCCAGCCTGGGGCCGTGCCCATTCCCTGGGGAGCCTGGGCAGTGCCAGCACCCTCTGGGGGAAGAACCTTTCCTGATATCCCACCTAAAGCCCTTCTGAGCTGCCAGAACTCCCTGCGATCCCTTGTGTCAGCAGCAGCTCAGCGCCGGCATGGGGGGACATCTCCAAATCAGGCAGGAGAGCAGGAAGAACTGGCCTTTACTTATTTTCAGTGGATGAGCTCTGGAATCAGAATGGTTTGGGTTGGAAGGGACCTTTAAGGATCACCTAGACCAAAAGCCCAGGCGAACAGGGTGACCATCCCGTGGGCCAGGTGCCACCCAGCACGATGGGCTTGCTCAGGGAAGCAGTGGGAAGACGCCTTTGTTCCGAGGAGCCGCCGCGCGGCCGAGGTGAACCCGCGCGCATCTGGGCTGGCTTTGGTGGCTGCAGCTCTTCCTCCCAGGGCATGAGGAATTAGTCCCGAGAAGTGACATAAGAAGATTAAGTGGGAAGCTTATGACAGTTAGCAAGTGAGGCTGCCCGATAGACTTGGGTTGACACAATGATTATTAATATGTTGTAAAGATGTTTTGGGGATTCCACCATATTTGTATGGTTGCCAGCAAAACGTTGACAGTTGCATTGTGGTTAATAAATTCATTTAGATTTATAAGCATTGTTTACAGAACCTGTTCGCCTGCTGAAACTCTAACAGCATCTGTTCCTTCGTACTAATTAACTGCTAATTACGAATGAGCTTTGTGTGTTTGTCAGTATAACTGGCTCATGCATTTTGTAAGGAACATTAACAAATTGATTTACATAGTGGTAAAGCAATCAAAAGAGTAAACTGAACAGCACGCAGTTAAAGCCCTTTAGCCTAATTTTTTGAACAAAGCAAACTTCGGGCATTCTGAATATTTTCATCGTTCTTTTGCTCCCATTTAATTGTGTGGTAATTGTCTGTGAATCTGGATCAAGGGTGTTGGCCCGGCATCCCTAGTTTCTTGTGTTATTTTGTGGGTTTGTGTTTGTTTTTTATTTTAAAGCGTTGGCACTTCAGCGTGTAACACGTGAGGAAATATTTTCCCAGAGTATTGCGGAGAATGGCAAATTAAAACCAATAAATGGCATGAAAAAAGAATATTTCTTTGGGGGTAACAGGGAGTGTTTGAAGCATGGGTACTCTGTAACATGGGACTGTAACTGGTTTGGATATTTGAAATATGTATAGAAGTCCTTGCACTTGGTTTAAATACTATTTTCTCTAAACCTGTTTTTACTTAAAAAAATTCTCTGACTACAACAATTATCAGCACATATTTAGAACAGTCTCAGCAGCCAGATATTGGTACTTAAATATTTTGAATTTAAAGGTAATGATTGGCACAGGGTGCCCAAAGAAGCTGTGGATGCCCCATCCCTGGAAATGTTCCAGGCCAGGTTGGATGGGGCTTGGAGCAACCTGGGATAGTGGGAGGTGTCCCTGCCCATGGCAGGAGGGTGGAATTTGTATGGTCTTTAAGGTCCCTTCCAACCCAAACCTCTCAAGGATTCTATAATTCAAGTGCAATTCCTAGAAATAAAATCTCCATTTATTTTACATGAGTTAAAACAGGGACAAGTCATATAACTTGAGTGTTTTGTTTATTGTAAAGGATCCTTCATGTGGTGATAAATTGGGAATGAGTGTCATGATCCGATGACCTGGATATATTTCACTTACAGACGTCCTAAAGCTGTAAAGCTTGAAATTAACTTTGTTACTACTGTGGGGAGAAGACAAAAGTAATGCAAACATACACTTTGGGCTTTAGTTTTCCTGACCAGAAGCTATTCCAGTGAGGAACAGACAGAGTGGTTTTATACAGACTAAAACCTGCCAGGAAAACTCAATTGGTTTTTTGATAGCATTTCCAACTAAGTGCATGAAGCAAACATAGCAGATGTAAAATATTTTGATACAGCCTCACTACATCTTAATTGAGAGTTCATCCAAATGTGTTTGGGTTGGATCTGGTCTGTGGGGGTGTAAACAAGCCCTAAAGCCAGAGTGTGGTCTGGGCTGGCTGGAAGGGGACTAAACTTTGCCCAGCTCTGGGGACAGTGCCATGAAAAGTGTATTTTCATCTTTGCTTAAAAGAACCAGGAAAACAAGGGCAGTGTGGGAGAAGGAACTGGATTGGAACCTGGACTAAAGCTCATGCACTCACACTTCTGCTGCTTTAAGCCAGATTTGGAAAGCTGGATGGAGAGGGACCTGCAGTTTGGGAGAGTGTTGGACCTGTAGGTTGGGCTGTGTGGGATGTGTAGGTTGGGTGGAGAAGGACCTGTAGGTTGGGATGGTGTCAGACCTGTGGGTTAGATGGAGAAGCACCTGTATGTAGCTTTTGCTTCTGTGTGCTTTGAGTTCCTCACCAAGACACTTCTCCAGTGAGCCCCAGGGACAGACTCCTGTGCCTGGAATCAAGGCCAGGATCTGACATGAGGCCTCAAACACATTGTGCCTGCCCCTGGATCCCTGCAAGTGTCCAAGGCCAGCTTAGACAGGCCTTGGAGCCACCTGGGAGAGTGGAAGGTGTCCCTGCCCATGTCAGGGGTGGGACTGGATGGGCTTTAGGGGCCCTTCTAATCCAAACCAGCCTGGGATTCTGTGGTTTCAGGATTAATACTATAGAAGGAAGCTGCTGAACTCTGGGGGCTGTCAGACCATGGAACGTTCTCTACCAGGAAAAATAAAAGCTTAGTGATTTCAGTTTTCTTTAAGGAAGAGGGTGTGGATTTTCTTTTAAAGAAGGGGAGAGGCTGTTGAGCAGTGAGATTATGTAGGTAGATCTGAGCTCTGAGTCCATTTCTTTCCCCTTTATAACTAATATGAGTCTTTGTCACAAAAGAAAAATACCAAGACGTACCATTTGCGAAAGGGTTTATAGTACAGTATATCACCCTATTATGAATGACAGCATGTAAATGGTTGGGTAGAGAAGTGCAGAACTGCTACAAATCAAGGAGCTAGATTAACATCTAATGCTCTCTTCTCTGTGAGTATTTCAGGGGAGGGAAATTAAGAAATCTTCAAGTGCGGGAGGTATTGGAAAGAAAAATCAACTAAAATTACCAAAGTGGTTGAATTGTTTAGAAATTCTGCTGTCTGAAGTGAGCAATACATTGGAATGGAGGAGAACTGAAGAGCAGGGATTGTTTAAGGTGGCAAGTATCATCACTTTAGGAATCAAAATTGTGCAGGCTGTTTCGTGGCCAAATTAAAAACAAAACAACTTTTTATGTGGAGGGAGAGATGCACTGGACATCCTTGACTAAAAGCTGAGCTTTGAGCAAACTGGATGAAAACTCTTCTTCAGGATGCAAACTGAGTAAATGCAGAGATACGTATGGTTGGTGTGTTTCATGTTAAACAAATACTCAAGTCTGAGTCTGAATATATCTGGAATTATATGTGTATATTGACTTTTTGTGTGAGCCAGATCTCCTGAAGATGTAGATTGTTAGATTTCCTGTGCTGTGTCAGGCAGGTGAGCTGCACAGCTCCTTCCTGCTGTGGCAGGAGAGATGTGCATCCATCCAGTGCTGAAGTGTGCCCAGCGTTCTGAGAATTGACATTTTGTGTTTGCTTAAGCTGATGCAAGGCAAGGAACTACTTGGGAACATTTTATGGATTTGCCCTTTGCACAGTAAATGTTGCTGTGAGTTGGGAATTCATGGCAATGCTGTGTTTGTAGCTGAGAAATAATAGGTGCACGATCACTGCTGTTGGTGCTTTAATCTTGCAGCTCTAAGTAATTCCTGATACAGATTAAGTCTCAGCTCCAATTAAGTGACATTTTTAATGCTGATGTGTTCTGAAGCAAGAGGTTTCTTACCTGTTTGTGCAGCACAAGGATTCCAAGCTGCCTGTTTTCTGCAGAAGGTGAAGGCAGACACACACAAGGGGCTTTGGAGGTAAGAGAAGAGGGGAAAGATTGACAGTGGGATGGAAAACAGAACTGGAGGGACAGAGCTCAAATGGAAAGTTGTGCTGCTGTGAGAAGCAAAATCTGCACTAAACAGGTGAGAGGGAGGAGGGAAAATATTGAACAAAGACTCTGAAGGAGACAGGAAGTGAGAATAAAAACCAAATGATGCTCTCAGCGACATCAGGAATCTTGAGGGTCTCTGAGAAAGTGTCCCCAGAGGTGTTGGCTCTGGAGGTGCTGGTGTCTCCAAGCAGGAAGCACCATGATTGATTCCCGTCTGGAAGTGACACTTGGGTGCCTCTGGAGCTCCTTGTCGGTGCCTGGAGCTGGCTCCAGCTGATCACTCCTGGAGCTCTGGGTCTGTAGAGCTCAGGAACACCCCTGGAGCTGATGTATTCATGTTGTCAGAGTGCTGAGCTTCCTTCTGCTGGAGGCAAGGTATCAGTGTTGGTCCAGAGTGGTTCTGGAGCTCTTAAAATGTTTGCCTGAAATATGGTGGGAATTTGAAAGCACAGAGAGTAAAGAAAGAGGAAATTAGGAGAGGCAGCATCTCTCTGCCTGGAGTGTGGAAGGACCTGCATGGGCTGGGGATGGCTGTAGGGCAAGATCAGTTCTCAGATATGCTTAGAGAAGGGGTTTGGGGATGCTGGACAGAAGCTCCAGGGAGCAGGAAATCTTTCCTGTGTCATACATGTGTGTGCTTGGAGAACCTGGTTGCCAGGGAAACCCCATTCCTGAGCTGATGGCGTGGATTGGAATTCCTAAAACCAGGTTTGGTTTAAGGCTTGCTCTTTGGCCAAAAACGCTTTTTTGTGTAGGTAATTTCTCCTCCAGCTTCTCTGAATGGTGCTGGTGTCCTGGTCCCAGAGAGCTCTGGAGTGGCATCAGCAGAGGTGGCACAGGATTTTTGCTGTTCTACCACACTGCAGTGTTCAGGTGCCTGCTTGGCTTCCCTTGGCTCCTGCTCTCTCCTTTTCCCACTCCAGCATGGAGACAGGTGAAGGATGGCTGAGGCTTGGAGCAACCCAATCCAGTGGAAGGTGTTCACAAATTCTGCTGTGTGGTTCTTCTTCTGTGTGCTTTTAGTTGTTCTGGGTAGGGTATGTAGATCTACATTTGGAGTTTTAAATACAAATTTTTGGGGTTCTTGGAAGGTCAGTGAGCATCTCAGGTTTTTCTGTTAAAAACAGAAGTCAGCCATAGAATCACAGAATGGTTTGGGCTGGAAGGGACCTTAAAGCTCATCTCATTCCACCTGCTGGAACACTTTCCACTAGAAGGATAAATTGCATGAGTTTTTTTTACCCTGCCTCATCTGTGGGATAGGAACAATTTGTGCTATGCTGGTACCAAGTGCAGGTGGGCTCCTGCTCCATCCTCCAGCAGAATATTCTATTTGCGGTCTATTCTCTTAAAACAGGGATTTTCAGTCTTGCAGGCACATACGAAACTTCACAAAACCTGCAGAACACCCCCTTGGTGTTCTTGCCCCTCCATCAAACTCGGTTGATGTTGTACTTAAAGCTCTAAAAGGCTGTAAAGGTGACTTGAGGTGTTGTCTCTTAGAAACCTGTTGAAAATGCAACCAGAAGCATCATTTTTAAACCCTTTTTGTTGGTGTAGGACTGATGACAGATCTGAAATGTTTGCTAAAATGAGGAAGTGATCAGCCCTTTTAATAACAGGGGCTTTCTCTCTCCCTGCACCTTTTCCTTGCTGACACCTCGTGTACCTTGACTCTGTTCCCTGGAGATGGAGATGCCGCTGCAGGAAAAACAATCCTTGGGTTATGTGCAGAAAAGTGAGAGCATTAATTTGAGATGAAAGCTTTATTTACATTTCTCTTTGGGTTTATTGTTTGCTTTCACCAGCATAGCCAGGGTTTCGTGGGACTCTTTCTGCTGTCCAGGCACTCAGGTGCCTTTGTTTGAGTGGGAATAAGCACTTTGCCATTCTTTTCCTCAGCCTCTGTTTCTACATAACAAGATTTCCATGTAAGTGCAGAAAAGGGGTTTGTTCCTTGTACAACTAGGGTTAAATAAAATTCTAAAATAAAAATAATTTAAGACATTTTTAAAACAAGAGGGGAGTGGTGAGACACCAGCCTACACAGAGCAAATCTCCCTCCTCAGCCCCAAAAATTTGTGTGTGTCTAACAGCCTGACAGGCTTCAGGAGTGTGTTGGGAAGAGTCCTTGATGGTGGGAGCTCCTGGTCAGAGCTCAGAGGGGCATCCATCCTTCCATCCTGGCAGGGAGGGGTGGCCTGGGGTGCTGTGCAGGGAGAAGGCACCTCCTGTGCCCTGTGCCAGAGGTTTGGAAGGACAGGAGTAGGAAATGGAAGTGGCTGGTTACACCTGCTTTCCGTTTCCTTTAATTATCTCCCCACAGTGTGTCTGTCCCTCATTAATGGGGATTGTGTCTCGTGCTGCCTGGGAAGAGCTGGCCCCATTAAACCAGTTATAATAGCAACAAATTAATGCTCCCCTGCCCTTTTTCCTGGGCTGGGTAAAGGATAATACATCAGCACAAACTACTTGGACATAGCACAATTTAAATATTTTAGCGATGCCTTTCTGTACACATCTGATCAATTTTCTCCCAACTTCTTGGCAGTGTTGGTTTTTTAACATTGCTGCCCAAGAAACGTGGCTTTCCTGGTTATTGAGATTTGAGGTTGGTTCCCTTTCAGCTGAAAGGGATCCCAGCAGTGGTGGCTCCAAGTAAAAATGACTTTGTTCTCTGCTATGTTAAATTGGCTGGTTAATTCTGGTGTTATTTACCCTGTAATTCATTAGTTTTACTCTACCATTGGCAGCTGACAGGCTGTAATTTCATGCCTTGCAATAAAAGATGTCTCATAATCTGCTTCATTTAGCAGCAAGAGAATTTAATGAAATTAACTGCAGTCCTAATTATGCCAGTGAATACTAAAGACTGCTATCAAGTTTCCTCAGAAAAGGACAAGGTCCACCTTATGAAGGATTTAGAATATAATTTCCTGGGAAAAGTTGCAAATGTCTCCTTCTATTGGCCAACAAGGGCTAATTACAAGTGCTGATACGACTTTAATGAACTAGTTTGTTCTGAGGATATCTCACAAGGAATAATAATTTTTTATTTTCGAGCAAGTTTTTAGAGGTTTCTCTCCTTAGAACAGCTGATCTCTGAGGATTTGGTGTTTTGCTTCTGTTTTGAAGCCTTTTGCCCTGTCCTTTGTGGTGCCTTAGGCTGAGGATTAGGAAGTGAGGAGGAGGTAGCTCATGTGTGAGGTGAGGGGAGTGGGGTTTGGAGAACCTAACCCAGAGGACTTCAGGGAGTTTGTCCTCACACGCTGTGATTCCCTGGAAGTTCACAGCTCAGTTACACAAGTGCCACAGTTTTCTGGAATAGGAAAACTCAGGAGGGAACGTGGGAAGGCTGGGCTGGATGGGGCTTGGAGCAGCCTGGTCTGGTGGGAGGTCTCCCTGCCCGTGGCAGGGGACTGGAACCAGATGAGCTTTAAGTCCCTTTCCAATCCAGACCATTCCAGGAGTTCTGACACTGCATGAAAGGAGAAGGATTGATCTGAGGGAGAATTCCAAGGCCTGAGGCACCTCTCTGGATTTTCTCAAGGGTTTCTACTGAGCCACCTTTTTTTGGTTTTTTTTGTGGTGCACGTTCCTGACTCTGCCCTGAAAAAGTCTTTCTCTGTTAGCTGGCAGGGTTTCCTCGACTGCCATTCCGAAGTATTGGTTGATGTATTTGCCAAATGTGCTCTGCCTGCCTCCTGAGCACCGCCACACTCCGACAACAATGATGTGAAATGTAACCGCCAGTTTATGGCTTCAATGATGTTAAATGTAGTTAATTGGAAAAACTTTTAACTGCAGAGAATTTCCCTGTGAATAGCCTTCATAATAACCACCTCACTGTAAAACGCAAAATGCTTTGCTCACAAGGACAACGGGACTATAAAGGTGAAGTGTATTGATCAAATTACCTGAGATAATAAACTTCGGATGAATAACTCCTCTATTGATGAATGGGACAAGTCTTCCTTTTTTTTCCCTAATCCTCTTGGTGTGATGGGAAGGCAGTTGAGGGACAGTTTTTGCAGAGTGTGGGGTTGCTTCAAGCCTGGTTTGTATTTTTAAGTTAAGGAGCTGTGTGAAATTGTTGATGGAAGACAGCATTGGGTTTTTTTACTGTTTCTGTTTCTTTCTTTTAAGCTGTAATTTGTTGAAAGTACAATCATCTTCCTTTAGATAAAAAGTTATAGGAGTACATAAAAGTGAATATGTATAGGGGAAGAGACTCAAAATGGTCATTATTTGCAGGAAAGCTGGATAAGGAGGGAGCAGTGAACTCCTCCATCCACGTTGCAGAAGAGGGAGGTCAGAGCACAGCTGGACTCGTGCTCGTGTCAAAACAGGGAAGAGTTACAGCCCCAGAAAAGAGGGAGAAATGTGGTGGAAGGGAGCTTGGAAGCAAATGAGTCCTTCTGGATTTTGTTGCTTGGTGCATCCTCATTCCTTTGCTGCAGAGATTTTGTGGGATTGTTACAATTATGGGAAGCAAAGGGAAGGGGATTGGTGCATCTGCCTTTCCCAGCAGCTTGAGTTTGGGATTTGACCAGAGGTGTCAGCTACCTTGGCAACTTCAGGTAAATAACTCCAAATAAACCCAGTGCAGACCTTCTTCTTAATATTTGAAAATGCAAACAAAAAGCTTTATTTTTCTTCAAGGTATACTAATCACTGGTAATTGCATTTATAGTGTGAAGGATTAAGTGAGAGCTGCAGGGAACGGGATTGATTTAAAAACTTTGTTAATGGAACAGGAGAGTTGGAAGGAGATGATCTTTAAGACCCTTTCCAGCCCAAAGCATTCTGTGATTTTGGAATATCTTCAGAATTGTTGGTCAGAGGGGGTAGAGACAATCCGGGGTGATTCAGACGTGGGTGATTTTGCAGCGTGGTGTGTGCTGCCAAGTAAAAAGGACTGGAAGTTCAAAAGAAGTTCAAAAGATCACAGGGATCTGATCAGCAAATTTCAGTGGGAAGAACTCAACCATAAAAGCATGTCATAAGCCTTCCAATTCAATGCAAAAGAGGGGCAAGGAAGTAAATAATATGAATTTGGAATTCACCATAACCATTGGTTATGGTGAGGGAAGGTATGGAGTTGATACTCAGAACAGCCCAAGAGCTCATGGTAGGTGATATTATTATTATTTGTCACGTTACCTAGAAGATAAACAAAGTTAAATTGGCTGCTCAATGGGGTTATGGTGTTTAAGAATTTTTATTTTTGGTTTTTGAAATGCTCCATCAAAGCAGACAGCCTTTAATTATAGCTGAATTTGTCTTTGTGATACGCTTTGAAATCATGAGACAACAATTAGAATTGATGTTGTTAAATTATGGCGTGAAAAAGTCTCTCTGTGAAGTTTGTATAACAACATATTTTTATCTTCTTTGGGAAGTCTTGAAAGATGGAGCTGAGCAAGGTGGGATATAAGGAAGGCCTTGGGTATCAGCAGGACAAAGGAGGAAGGGAACCAAATGCTGGAATGGGTTTCAGAAAAGCACTGCCACACCTAAGCATCACAGGAGTGAAGTGAACCATTGAACCACATCATTCAAGTCCAAAACCATGAGTGTTAGTAAAATAAATCCTGTTTAATAAGGTAATAACCAAGACCATACAGTAAGACTGAATAATAATCATCATCATCATCATCATCAAGGCCAAAATATTAGTTATATAATAATAATAATAATAATAATAATAATAATAATCTTGCCTTTGCAGTGAAGGGCTTAAATAATGTGTGTCGGCCAGCCTGATTATTTGACTGTGTTGTCTTATTTCATTTGGTGCACAGAAGTTATGGAAAAGTGACCTAAAAGGCCATACACCATGAATGAACCAAAATCTTGTGTCATTAATACACTTTATAGGGATTTGAAATAGGACTTAGTGTGAGAAACAGACCCAGAGCTGGGATCCCCTTGTTCTACAGAGTGGAAGAAATTATTCTTTAAAAAGTTCTGATGTGAAACATCATGTGAGTGTTGTCACCTTGTTGTTTGATAGAAATATGGATAATTATGGATACACACACACACACACATATAGATGAGTCCTCTCTTTACAATATGTAAGTAAAGAACATTATCCTGCAGAAATGGAAAAGCCAGAGCAAAGGGCAGCCGAAGCAAAACACGGATTTGAGAATATCCGTGGATTCAAAAGGTGGGAGCGAGCCAGGTCTGCAGCTTTGGAAAGAGATTAAGAGGAGCCTTCTTTTAATGGGCAGGATTGATTCCACAGGGATGTTTGAGCCTGTGTCAAGCACGAGGCATGGGGGCAAGAACTCGAGCTGGAGGAGAGGCCAAGCACTGCAGGAACACGGCTGGAATCTGAAAAGTGATAAAACAGACATTTTTGTTATGTTACATGCAAAATTCAGCTCCTGTTATTAGCAAGCCTTAGCTTGGCTGAGGGGTTTTAGAGTTCATGGTTCTCATTTTCCTGGCTACCTTCGAACTTTGGAAGAGTAACGTTCAGTTGACACCACTGAGCTGCACCACCAAACTTCTAGCACCCAAAATTAAAAGCTCACTTGGAATTGTGAAGCAGATCAGAAGCCCGGGGAGGCAGGAGTTGGTGTGAAAAGGGGGCTTTGATGTCCCTAATGCCCATTGTTTTAATGCCAGGGGTTTGCTTTTAAATGCCAATGCACAGCATGGAGGCCTGGCCCTCCCATGGCGCCACAGAGGGTGCGTTGGGTGGCAGGGGGGAAGAAAGGAGGAATCTTCCATCCCACCAGCACAAAGTTGACAGGGACGAAGGCTTTTGCAGATCTTTTTTAAGGAATTGTGGGGCAAAGTGTGCAAACCCGAAGCCGGCGCGCTGTGCGTGCGGGTGTGCAAGGGAAAGTTAGCAGTCAGTCAGGTTTTATCTCTTAATGAATAGAGACTGCTGAAGTAAGGGTTAGGTAATTGAGTTTATAATTAATTAGCCATAACCCTCATCAGATAAAGCAGTTGTCGAGATTTTTTTTTATCTCCTTTCTCTCCCCAGGGCCTGCCCTTCTTTGTCCTTGTGCTGACAGCCAGCACTTATCTCAGGCCTTCTCCATGCCGGGCCCGGCAGCCCCTCCTCGCCTGGGCTGGGCTTTGGTGGTCAGCCGGGCCCGCATTGTCCTGCCAGGATCCCAATCAGCCGGGCTGTCGTGGCGGGATGATGAATTAGCAGTAGGAGTTAACATGGAGGTGAGCTCCAGATCGGAGCCCCGATAGCTCCCGCCCGGCTTCTGTGTGTTCGTCACCCTGCCCGCCGCTGATCCGCCACTGACACCTCGCAACAAAGAGGTTAAAAGGGGGGATTTAGTCAGAGAAATGGGGCATCTCTCCAGAAAGTTGGGATGCTGACAAAGGACCCTTAATTTCTTCTGCCGTGTAATTCACCTTGACAATACCGGGAAGATAAATTAGATTTTGCTCTGTTTTCTTTTGGTGGCCTTATCACCCTTATGTTGTGGGTTGAACTGGTTTGCTTGCACGAGGGGAGAAACTTTAGCCACGTATCTTAAAAGCATCAGGATTGTGAAAGGTGTCCCTGCCCGTCGAGGCGGATGGAGGGGACTGGGATGTGAAACTTACCCTCCACCAAAGCTGTGTCCTTTTACGGGTGCATGGGGGAGAGGAGCTTTCTTGCTGTGTTTACAGTAGGCTCGTGGCACTGGGCTGGGTTTATGGGCAGGTTTGCCTGCTGGAGGAGGACAAGGTTCCCCAGCAAGTCTGTGTGTTCTCCCTTCATCTGGAGTTTTTGAATTGGAGATGAAGACTCCTGTGTCTTACGGTATCGACTCCAGCCTTCGAATGAGCACTGGTTCTCCTTCATCTGAGTGTCAGCACTGGGAAATGCAACTCAAGTCTCTCAATGCCAGAAAGGCTTGATTCTTTTTGAAAATACATAAAGCATTATTCTTCTGTGGCCTCTTTAATAGACTGGTAAAGTTTTCCTCTTTCTTTGGCATTTCAGCAGCAATATACATTTTTAGTTTGACTACAATTCTTTTGGGATTCAAGCTTCTGTGTGCACACCTACTTCTTTCTAGGATCTTCCTGGAAGTTGAATTAGAAACATATGAGTTAAGATGGCACAGTGAAACTGCATAAAAGACATTGCTGATGGCAGAATGAAGCTGTTCCAGTTTGGAATAACAGCTTGGTTGTCCAAGTGGGTCGTAGAGCCCTGCAGCTGCTGTGCTGTGATGATTGTGGTTTGTGAAGCCCCTCAGTTGTGCAGGATGTGCACCTCATCCCAGCACATGAAAGCAAATTCTTGTCTCCCACCCTGCTAATTGATAGGAAGGGTGGAGGAAGTGAGTCTGTGACACGTTTGAGACAGGAGAAATTCCAATTAGAGATGCAGAACAGTGTTATTTCCCACCAGGTTCAAATATTGGAGCAAAATATCTGAAGGGGCTGTGAAATCTCCACCTTTGGAGGTGGCTCCAAGGGGACGTGGAGCTCCTCAGAGTTTTGGGTTTGCATCTTGCCACTGGAGGTGAACCAGAGGGAGCAAAGAGCCTTGTCATCCCCCAGAGAGACACTCAGTCGTGTGTTCTGTAAGTGAGAGAAACCAAGCATGAATACAGTGGAAGGAAAGAACATAATTATCATCCCTGATGTAAGAACCGTGCCAAAATGTTTTCCAGGTTGAGGATTTATATTGCAAATGAACATCAACCTTGGATGGTGTTACCTCATGCAGAAGGGTAACTAAATGCACATTATTTTTATTCTAGGAAACAGTAGAGGGAAAAAGCTTTTGCTCTGAATTTGCCTCTGAAATGCAAGAGATGGGGCAATTCTATCCCTGATTTTTTTTTTTAAAGCAAAGCTGGCAGTGTCTTCAAAAACACCTGTGGATTAATAGGATAGATTCAGCTGGCTTGGTCTCATGTTTACATATTTGGTTTTCTGCTAAAAGAAAATTCTTCTTTAGTTGTCACTGGATTTTTTATTTAATCAACAGTATATTGCAAATAGAGATATAAAAATACTATTTATATAGACACTAATAAATATATGTTAATGTAGTTGTAGTTTCAAGTTTTTCTTTTGAAAATGCACCCTTTTCTTTTTCTTAATGCCCATTTTGCCATAGGTATTAAAGAAAACTTGGTATAGTAGATGAACTCAGTTTCAGGCTTTTTAATTGGCTTTAGTAAAGGAAATTATGTGCTTTGTACCTAAAGGAATGTTTAAATCAGGTTTTAGCTGAAATCTTCAAGTGTTCAGATCTTCAGAAGGAAGTGGAGTATGTTATAGGACAAGTTAAAGAATATCCATATTTAAGTCAATACTAAGATTTATAAATGCTGAACAGAGAATTAAGGAGGAAAGAGATAAACAGTATTTTGTAGCCTTTCAAAACTTAGGAACCAGGCCCATAGATTGGGATAAGGGTAGGGAGAGATCCTTTACCATCTGATCCCTTTATCCATAGGGTCAGTCCTGTAGGAACTGACCAGTGTGGGTCCCTTTATCCATGGGGTCAGTCCTTCAGGAACTGACCAGTGTGGGTCCCTTTATCCATGGGGTCAGTCCTTCAGGAACTGACCGGTGTGGGTCCCTTTATCCATGGGGTCAGTCCTGTAGGAACTGACCAGTGTGGGTCCCTTTATCCATAGGGTCAGTCCTGTAGGAACTGACCAGTGTGGGTCCCTTTATCCATGGGGTCAGTCCTGTAGGAACTGACCAGTGTGGGTCCCTTTATCCATAGGGTCAGTCCTTCAGGAACTGACCAGTGTGGGTCCCTTTATCCATGGGGTCAGTCCTGTAGGAACTGACCAGTGTGGGTCCCTTTATCCATGGGGTCAGTCCTTCAGGAACTGACCAGTGTGGGTCCCTTTATCCATGGGGTCAGTCCTGTAGGAACTGACCAGTGTGGGCTCCTCTCTCCATGGGGTCACACGTCCTGCCAGGACCCTGCTCCAGCACGAGCTTCCCATGGGGCCAGAGGTGCCTTTGGGCATCTCCCTGCTCTGGTGTGGGGTTTTCTCTGGGATTCAGACAGATCTCAGCCCCACCACAGACCCCCATGGCCTGCAGGTCACAGCTGCTTCACCCTGGGCTCCACCACGGGGTGGTGGAAGCAGAAAAGGCTTGGGATGGGTGGTGTAGCCTCATTTTCTTTGCTGTTTTAACACTGGGGTTTTCCAGGGATGTTCTGTGTCATCGCTTGAAGTCTGTGAAGATGGGAAGTAGGAGAACGTTTCTGAAAAGCTGGGCAGGAGTTATCAGTGCAAATAAAGCTGGAATGAAAGAACTGGACTCCATGATCCTTGTAGGTCCCTTCCAGCTCAGAATATTCTGTGTTTCTGATTTAGGAATTTGAGGACATTTCATGAGTTTAGACTTGAAAAGAAGCACTTTAAAGGCAGTGAGAAGAGAGTAAAACCTTCCCTTTCTGTCAGCCTGGGTAAATTTGCAGGGTTAATTTCAATTTGAGAATTATTTGAGAATTTGTCCTGCTTGTAGGGAACAAAGAGATTGGGCTTTTTCCCTGGAAGGTGTCCTGGAAAGCTGTGATTCCTCAGGCCACACCAGTGCTCTTTTCCCCCACTCCAGTGATTTCAGAGCAGGGATTGATGGGCCTCTCTTCCTTAACGAGTTTGCTGAATTGATTTTATCATTGCTTTTTGTCACTTTCCTAGAACTAACATGGAAATGACAAAAAAAAAGGTCCGACTGACGACACCCGAGCACGGGGTGTTAAAGTTGGTAGGGCCCGGGATCATCAGCAGCCATAATTGACAAATAATACCCCTCATAAATACTGCCAGTCTTTTCAATTAGTTTTCATCTCAAATTCGGGATGCAAAATGATGGCCTGTCAAGTGACAATGGATGACAAAAATTAATAAATTGTCTTCTAAATAGTATGGACACTTAAGAAAAATTGGGCAGCCAATTTAGCACAGCATGAACCGGGGGGAACCTTTTGTACTGTTGCCGTGCCACTAATGTTGTCTGGGTCTTTATTAATGGTGCTTGGCTGCTGCTGACAGTTTTGTTGCTACTGGCAACTTTCTTCATTAAAATTAAAGCCAGCGTCAAATCCCATTAGCCGCACTCTGGGTACCTTGCATTTTTATTTATTTTTTATTTATTTATTTATTTATTTGTCTTTACAAACCTGTTCTTTATCTATAGGAAGTTGAGAAGGTGGTTAGAAATTAGTCTTTCGTCTTGTCCACGGCTGATCACTTAATAAATAATGGATTATATTGGTTTGGTGGGGTTTTTTTTGGTTTTTTTTTTTTTTTTTTTGAGGGAGATTGTCTCCAACATATTACAGCTTGCCGAGTCCACAACCAAGTAACTGCACAGAGAAATCCATAAATGAGATTTATAAATTACCTTTTCTGAACGTGGTGTTCTTCTGTGTTGCCTGCAAGCCACTTGGATCTGGGATACTGTGTCATAAAACAATCGTAGTCTCTGGAGCAGCTTCTGTTCTTGTTGTCTGTCCCTCTAAAATATTAACGAGTTTAAAATGAGGAATCAACATGTGTGTGAGACCACTCTTTAAAGGGAAATAAAGTGTGCATCTTTACATGATTTTGGGAAGGAACAAATACCTTTCTTTGTGGAAACATCTTTTGAGTTACTGCTTTAACAACTTATGGATTGACTCCTTACGCTGAAGGAGGGCAGGGATGGATGGGATATTGGGAAGGAATTGTTCCCTGGGAGGGTGGGCAGGCCCTGGCACAGGGTGCCCAGAGAAGCTGGGGCTGCTCCTGGATCCCTGGAAGTGTCCAAGGCCAGGGCTTGGAACAACCTGGGCTAGTGGAAGGCGTCCCTGCCCGTGGCAGGGGTGGCACTGGATGAGCTTTAAGGTCCCTTGCAACCCAAACCATTCTTGGGATTCTGTGACTCCTTTTAACAAGTCTTAATAAGTAGATGAATAAGTCTTAATAAACAGCATATAATAACAGCCTTTGCCATATCTATTGTCACTGCTGACTATTCTAAAACATTAAAAAGCTGAGTGACCAGTGCATGAAATTCCCAGGACAATCTGTATTCTGCCTTATGGACCACACATGAAGAAATTCAAGGCTTTGCAGGGAAAAATGTGTGGAAATCAGGGAAAAATTACTTCCAGAAACATCTCTCAGGTGTCCTTCCAGGAATGCTCAGAGTGGAACGTGGTATTTCACTCTTTGTGGTGTATCACACTTTGCCACTGCATTATAGCTCAGCTTTCTCTAGGAGTAGATATTTCCAAGAGGGTTTAGTTGTTACAACATCTTGTTAATTGTACTGCTCTGGACTTGGGGGCCAGACCTCCCTGGCTGGTGTCACATTGCGTTCCTGACATCATTTGGGTACAAGCCAGTGATCCAAAAACGTGTCTCAGGGCTTCTGATAGATGGAAATGCCTCATGAAGTGCAAAATACAGCTTGGGTTTACCTCTCTTGGAAGGGTTGGAAGTAGATGGTGTTTAAGGATCCTTCCAAGGCAAAGCATTCCGGAATTCCGCATCTCTCTGATGGGGATTGGACAGAGAGAGGTAAACAAAACAAAATCATTCTGGTGACAGCTTGATTTTGCTGTTGTCACCATAGAAATGCCTTTTGATTCAGGAATTGGGATGGTTTGGCTTCTGTCCCGGGGTAGCACCATGAAACTGCAGGTAAAGCCAGGCTGAAGGCAGTGCCAGTGGGGTCCTTGCAGAAAACCAGACGTGCTGAATCCAAAACCCCATTTAAACATTCACTGGGTTTGGGAATGGTCTCGTGTGGTAAGTGATAATCAATTAACAGTTCAAATGGTCCTTTAAACTGGTGCACTTTTGCAGCAATTTTTGGGCTGGAAGATGTAGTCAAATCTGGATTTCAGTTCATCTGAAATGTGGGTTGATTGACTCTATCATTCACAAGAATGGATACTTGATAGAAATGAAATAAACCAGTGACATCAAATTAGCATCCATCTGATAAATCCAAGCTGTGCTTTCAGCTCTTCTGCTAAATCTTCTTGGTTTAAAAAAATAAATAAAAAAAGGTGTCAGTAGTTAATTGTTGACTGAAGCTTAATATCTGTTGAAGCAAATGAGCCATGAAATACACTACACAGGAAGTATTGTATCTGGAGTGATTTTAACATTAAAACAATATTACAATTTTTAACTTGCTGACACAATATGCAGAATCCTTTATTTTGAAATTGCCCTGATTAATGCTAAGCTCGGGAAGTGGGGGAGAGGAGGAGTGAGTGCTGTATATAAAGCAAGGAGACCAGGACTAAACCAGCCTTTTCTTCTCAGAAGAAGAATATTAAATAACAATAAACAAATTTTGGGGTGTCTCAAGTTATTACTTCAGGAATCCTAATAATAACCTTGTCAAAAGCATTGATTTATAATTTCTCAGAAAACTTTCAGTTGACTGGCTCTGACAATGTCTGATGTCCTCTTAACTCGACTTTCTGTAGTAACAGCTGTGGTAAAAACGGGTGAGTTCTGCTTCTGACAGGAGTAACTTTGCCTTTTTGCTGTAACAATTTAAGTACACGGGGTGAAAAACCTGTTCTTGAAAGTTGCCTTTAGGTTGTACCTTTAAATCCTGGGACATGACCTTGGATAGGTTTTCCCTGGGTTCAGGGAGGTGTTGGAGATGTGGAGATGCCTTGGTGTAAAAGAATCATCAAATCACAGAATATTCTGAGCTGGAAGGGATCCATGAGGATCATTCAGTCCAACTCCTGACCCTGCACAGACACCCCAACAAGCTCAGGTGGTGTGGGGGTGCTTTCCCAGCAAAATTTTACACCCTGTCGGAGGTCTTCTCCCAGTGTGACTCAAGTCATGGTCCTTGGCCAAGACTAGAAGGTTTTTGAGTGAATTAGCTGCACATTTTTGTGTATTCCCAGCTGAAGCCAAAATGATTTTGTTTTCAGATGATAAAGTACAGATTGATTCATTAAGAAGAAAGAGCAGACAGTTGTGCATGTTGTGAAAAGGGTTATTTAAAAAGATGTGTCTCTGTTGCACCAGTAGATAAATCATCATTTTTCTAAGCTCTTTAGCTCCATGACTACTCACACATTCAGCAAGTAGCAGAGGGATGTGATTGTAGCTGTCTCTTTATGCAGTTGTCCTGTGTGTCTTGGCACGTTCTGTATTTCTTAAACTATTCCCCTCATGTTGAAGATGGAATTTACATTTTTTGCAGTTTTTTTTGAGAATGTGAAACATGATTTTATGAACTCCAGGAAACAGGATCCGGTAGGGAAAGCATTTTTCCTCACTAGGTTCCTGATTTGTTTTCTGCTGTGATGATGAGAGGACAGTGCCCAGCGTACATTGAGCGCATCTCTGAAGGACCATCATCACCTTCATTCCTCTGAGTGAGCTGGGCATCTCAGGAACATCACCAGGAGGGCCTATTTCATCTATTTTCCTTTTTTCCTCTTGGTCTTAGGAGAGATTGGAGGAATGAGAACGGGGTGTGTGGATGGAAGAGTGCTGGAGCATCCTGATGGGCCCTGCTCACCCACGCTGGTCTAGTGCAAGGTGTCGAGATGAGGTTTAAGGTCCCTTCCAACCCAAACCATTCTGGGATTCTGTGATCTTTGCAGTGTTGAGCTAGTTCAGTGTGTCCTGGCAGATCCTTCTGTAGTGGGGTCATTGATGCTGATGGTCCTTGACCAGAGGGCAAGGTGTAAAAGTAGAAAAATGGAGCAATCAGGAAATACTGTTAATTAGAATTATGAAGAAGGTGGCCTTCTACTGCAGATTTTTTTTTTAAAAAAGGGTATTTATTCTCCTGCCCCTACAAAAGTTTGAGGACCAGAGGTATAACTGTTCAGCAAAATTTATTTTTCAAGGAAGATGCTCCTTTTGATTAAAAAAATTAAAATAAATTTTAAAATCCCATTATAGAGCAGAGTTTGGTTGGTTGTTGAAGGCCTTTTCAGTCCCAAAATTTCCTGACATGAAGTGTGAATCCTTTCTGTACAATAACATGGAACACAGTTTAAGGGGAAAAAGGAGCACACATGCACACACACTTTTTTTTTTTTTCCTGCCAGCATTCTTGGGTTTGTTATTCAGCCGATGCTGTATTAAATTGGATTTTGTGTCCATCATTATTAAAATGTGAAGTGTGTCGGTCACAAAGCATACATTTCAGGGCAGTTAGCTGAATAATTCTTTTCTTTATTATCCCAAATTACTGCTGAGCTCTGGAGAGGTGAGCAGTTTAGCCAATTATTGCCATTTGAGCTGGATTTGTGGGTGATTAGCTCCTGGTCGAATTCAGTCCTGGCAAGGGCTTTGAAGCCTTTCCTTGTGTGATTTTCACAGCGGTGAGGTAGGAATAGACGAGGCTAATGACAGGAAGGTCGCCTGGGTGAGGTGACCTGTGGGGGGGGGGGCCCGGGTTTAGCAAATAGGGCATCCACAATAACAAGTGTGTCACTAACCCCGCCGTGCATAATCGGAGTTTTATAGGATTGTTGGAGATGCTGACAGCTCAATTAAAGTGTAACCCTTTGTACCATATAGCCCCGGCAGAATGACAGAAATATTACCAACAAAAAAGGGAGGGGACCACAAGGGAACTGGTTAAAGATCCAGGGTTCTTTTTCTTCTCCCCCCCCCTCCATCGGAGCCTGCACAGAACGGGCTGCAGAAAGCATCCATTTGTGAAATAATAGGTTGTCCAGGGGAGGGGTATGGTGCCAAACATGGCTACAAAAAAAAAAAAAAAAAAAGCTGCTCTTAAGTGGTCTTCCTGATGTTTCTATGGAAACACTATAGTGTCAGCAGAGAAAGTTAAAATTGGGTTTTAAGCTTTTCATGGCTTTTCTCCCTTTTCCTCTCCCCCAGCCAAATCCCTGCTTTATATAAAATATGATAAAGAGAATTTGGGGGGATCGGGGAATGCTCCTGTAAGGAAAAGCGGATCCTCTGCCTAGGAGTGGTCATGCCTGCACGAGGATTCCTTATTTTGCATCCCCCACCCAAGGCTGTTTGTTTCTTGAGAGAAGTCAATGTTTTGTGGCTTCCTTTCCATGCTGACCCTTCAGCCATTCCCGGACATTCCCGCTCTCCGAGCCTTTCCCACAGTTGTGTTTGCTTGCACCAGATCCGCTTCCCAACGCTGTTTTTCCTTTGCCCAAGGTAATGATTTGCATCGAAGTGCATTTTGCTGGTGTCAGGGAAACCACAGCTGCCAGTGCCAAGGGGTTAATAAACCAACTACTGGAGGTTATTAAGGGCTGGGGTTCTTTTGTTTCCTATTCTTTTAGCAGTCCAGAGTAAGCAAAATAAGTCTTGGAAGGCAACAGAGACAGAAACTACTGCAAGACAGGAAAATAATGTGGTTTTCTTGTGCTGTGTCCTGTTCAGAGAGGTAAACTGGGGTTAGAGTGAAAGATGTGCCAGCCATTTAAATACCTGATTGGATTTTGTAACACACTTGGATGTTCAGCTCCACAGGAAGGATGTGTGGTGGCTGTAACTGTAGACTCTGCAATGTGCTGTTGACTTCAGTCTCATTTTAGAAACAGTCATAAAGCAGGGCTAAGGAAAGAGTGCCCCTGTCCCAAAGCTGCCAGCTGAAGGAGAACTCGAGAAGAGTTGGAGGAACTCATGCATCACCTGTGTTGGCAAGATCCAGAGGTTGAAATATTGGAGCAGTCAGTAATCAAGAACAGGTTGGATGGAGCTTGGAGCAACCTGGGATCGGGGAGGGTGTCCCTGCCCATGGCAGGGGGTGGGATGAGATGGGCTTTAAGCTCCTTTCCAACCATTCTGGGATTAAAAATGAAGATGCAGTAACAGTGCACACTAAGTTTGTCCTTCCCATTAAGTTTATCCCTAGTGCTGCTGTTCTTGTAGGAATTTGGTGGCTGTCCTTTGGTGGCAATCTTCGTTGCTGGTCCTGTGATGTAGTGTAAGAGTTGCTTAATCAGCATTGGGGTTTTTTTCAGTACCTCTTTCTAATTTTTTTTGGTAGCTTGTGTGCAGAGAGCTTGGAAAATAACGAGTTGCATGTTGATTGTCCTTCAAGTTTAAGCAAAGCCATTATCTCCTGCTCACCAAGTCAGGTGTTAGAGCCTCTCTGTTCTTTGTCTTCAGATGGAAATCGTGGCTGATCAGCCCCAGCATTAGGTAACCATTCATGGAGTAATTACCTGCTGTGCAGTCACTGCCTGGTGTTTAGGGAATGTTAGAAGAGAATTGGGTGCAATGTTCTGATTTCATTTTCTCGTAAAGGCGCAGAACATAAATTTGAATAGTTTCTGCAGTGTGGGAGCATCTTTGTAGCAAAACTCTGCTGCTGCTGCTGTGCCAGTTTTTAAGGGAGATGGGAGGGGTTTTCCATGAGCACAACTGTAGTAAGAACATAGAGGTTTTGGAGGGTTTTTTTTTGCAACGTTATTGTTAGATACTGAATTTGGAGAATGTTTGAGCTCTCCTGTTTTCAGAACTCTTCAGAGCCACTCCAGGCTCTTACAAAAGCTTTTTTTTTTTTTTTGTGGTTCAGTTGGTCCCCAGTTGTGCTCTGCTACTGTAAGAGGTCATAGAATTCAAAAATAATTTGGGGTGGAAGGGACCTCAAAGCTCACCCCATTCCACCCCCATTCTACTAGCCCTGGGTGCTCCAAGCCCCGTCCAACCTGGCCTTGGACACTGCCAGGGATCCAGGGGCAGCCACAGCTTCTCTGTGCCAGGGCCTCACCACCCTCACAGGGTACAATTCCATCCCAAGATCCCATCTATCCCAGTTTCCCTCTGGCAGTATGAATCCATTCCCCTTGTCTTGTCTCTCCAGACCCTTATCCAAAGTCCCTCTCCCTCTTTTTTATAAGCCCCCTTTAAGAATCAGAAGGGAGAGGGAAGTTTGCTACAGGTTTCCAAGTATAAAAATTTAAACCAACTTCACGTCTCATTGACCAAAAGACCAAGCAGCATTCCCTTAAATTCCTGGGGGAAAAAATGCTTAAGTCTGGGAAACTGAGAAAACAAGTTACATGTTTGTGGAAGATTCCCAATACATTGTTCATTCCCTAGAGGACTTTAGGTTTAAAGAGAGAACAACGTGGTCTAGGTGAAGGTGTCCCTGCCCATGATAGGGGATGGAATGAGGTGAGCTTTAAGGTTGCTTCCAGCCCAAACCATTCTGGGATTCTCTGACTCTCTATGGATCAATGATTCAGTCACTACCAAAAGCTTCCCATGGCATGCAGGTATTGTTTGGAGGGGAAACACTTTGAGCTGGTATCTGCCATATGCTGGAAGAATGGACTTTAACACCAGAAACCTGTTACAACTGAATCTTCTGGAGGAAAAAAAAAATCACTGAAAAATTAATCTCTTGTTTATTGTCAGGTGGCCCCAGTGCTGTTGGACAGACTGTGCAGAGCTGGCTGGCCATTGAGTCCTGGGGGTTTCACCAGCATTTGTTCTCCACATTAAGAGATTTACAGGAGTGGGTGTTTCGTTGACCAGAATTTGTACGTAGCATTTGGTTTGTGATCCTGACTGAGTGGATTATTCGAAGTTATTTGAAGGAGGAGGTTTCTCATGACTGAGAGTTTTTCTTTTCTGAGCAGGATGCACAGGAGCTGTAGAAAATTCCCAGCAGTGCTGGCTGCTAATCATGGCTGTGGGAGCTACAGACCTCCATGGAAAATTAGGAATTTATGTTGTTAATGGTGAAGTGTGACATTACCTGTTTCATTCTGTCAGAACAGCATCAGGGAAACAATATGGGGCTGGCTAAAAATTAGGGAGGGGAAGAAACAAAAGGCTGGCAGAAGTTTGCACCTCAGCCATGGCAGTGGGGTAAATTTCTGAAAGAAAATAGAAACCAAAGCGGAATCATGGAATGGTTTTGGTTGGATGGGATCCTGAAGCTCATCTAGTTCCAACCTCTGCCTTGTAGGTACCGTATTTCCTTTTCCAGAAGGTCCAATCTTGGCTCTGCTGGCTTCAAAGACCATTTTTAAGGCTTCTCATCTGCCAGCATCTTCAGTGCAGCATTAAGCAACTTCAAGGGGTCACTTTTTGAAATGCTGATAATTTGCTATTTAAAACCTAAAATGTTTCTGTAGAACAAATCGATGATTTTTTTTTTTTTTTTGCCACTGAGTCGTTATTTAAGCAGGCAAGGTTTGGAGCTCACAGAAGGCACCCAGAGCAGCCAGATTTTGCTGGTTGCTGTGTATTCAGGTGAACTGGGTGTACCACATGCCCTGGTCCCTTCACCAGTGCTGGGTGTGTTGTTTTCTTTCCACCTTGGCTCCAATCAATCCGAGGCTGGCGGCTTTTCATTAGCTGCTCCTGGCTCCCACGGTAATGTTGGGATTGCAGAGCCTGCTGGCAGTCTGTAACTTCCCCAGGTGCCCTGGAGCTCAGCAGCCTAAGCTGATTGACTCAGTTAGGGCCCCAGTCCCTAACAGCAAATGCAATCAATAAATCTTTGTTGGTAAATAATTGCTATCGAACAGAGTTTTAATATAAATTTATGAGTGGTGTTTTATCACAGCTTGAGGCTACAGCAAGCCACTGAGTGATGGATTTCAGATCACACTTGCATTCATTACATTAACTTTGTAAGTTATTTAAAGCTTGTACACTTAACATTGCTTTTGGCTTGCAATGACCTCCTGGGAGTAGACGTAGCACACACATTACTAATGGAGAGCCAGCTCCGTTCGCTCCCTGGATCCTCCAGCAAAACCCAGGGACTGAGCTCCATGCACTCCACTTGGAGCCCTTTTCCTCCAGCTCCTTCAAACCACAAGCTGGAGGACTCACCAGTCCTCCCTTAAACACAGAGTTGCCGTTTTGGAGGGAAGGTGGTAAAAAAAAGTCGATTTGAGGTGTGAAGTTCTGCTCTGTTTGTGTGGAAATCAGAGGTGTTAAATTCTTAGTGTTGAGTCTGGAGGCTTTGGAGCTGCACCCAACTGTCCATGGAGGGCTGTGAGAAATTAAAGATTTCATACAAATTAGGGGAAATAGCATCATCCAATTAATGATTATTTGAGGCAGGGATTATTTAGACCCAAAAAAATGGTATTTGGAGTAGAAGATTTATGTAGGCTCTTACTGCATAGCTTGGGAACTCAATGGGATTTTTCCAGTGTGCTGTGTGTACATGGGGACCTGTTTGGCAGTGACTGGGGATGTGCCCAAGCTGCCTTTGAATTGCCTTGGAGGTACCAGGGGTCAGCAGGAACCCCTGGATCTCATTTCCTCAGCACAGGATCTGATGTGACTCAAATGTAGCCATATGTGACTGGAGCAAGGGGCTTTTTTTTTTTTTTTTTCTTTTAAATAACATTTCCTCTCATGAGGGCCATTTTTTTTTTTTACTTATAGCTAACATTAAAGTGCATTTATAACTGATCTAAACTCTGATACTAAGACCATTTCTCCAGACCATTCTATAAAATTACCACAAAGTAGTGGCCTTGGGGATAAAAACTGTGGTTTATATGGGCTGCTTTGCTTTATAGCACTTTAAGTTAGCTCCTTGTATTCACAGCAGTTTGCTCTCCAGGTACTTCAAGATACTTTTAATTATCACATAATGTGAAAATGATTCTGTTTGCCAAAGGAATGCCTGAAGAAAATGGATTGGGAAGTCTGGTTTGTTAGTGAGGCACAAATAGGTCCATCATCCGTATTCAGTTCTCAGCTGGGTGGGCTGGTTTTAGTTTGGTTTTTTTAACATCAAAGCACAGAGTTCTGCTTTAAAAACATGGTAAAACCTCATTTTGAATCATTTTCTTCATTTAGATCCAAAACTAGAATGTCATAATTCATGCTTAGATAGTAGCAAAACTTTAAGTAGTAAAAATCACGACCGTGGTAGATTTTTACTCTTTATTGAGATTATAATTGACACGAATTGAAATTATGTAAGTAATGACATGTTTTCTCTATAGCAAAGGAGCAGTTAAGAGGTTATGAAATATGTACATTTTACTGGCTTCAAAACTTGAAAAAAAAAAAGACAAAGGGGAAAAAAAAATCCCCATTGTGATCTTTACTGCTTTTTCCCCATTAGAAGGTCTGAAGAACAAACCGGTGCAGGGAAACAGTAATTTTTGATCCCCACGGCACAGCACTAACTAGAATTGGGTCCCCCTAAACACCAGTGCTGTGCTGCAGGTGAGGTATGAAAGATGGGAAAGGTGAAGAGACAGATCACCTCCTATAGACAAACAGGAGAGTCAAAGGCAGAAATAAGCTTTCATTTTTTAATAGAAGAAAACAACGTCTCCAAGCGCCGGCAGGCAGTAATTGGGATGAGCAGGAGCTTTTGTGAGGAGGCGTTTCAGAAGCCCCGCTCTCCTTGAAAAAGTTTGAGTTCTAGCAAGGAGCAAGACAAAAAAATACAGACATGTGACCCGCAGACAGGCAGAAAGTTGGGAGTTTGGATCACTGTGCTATTCAGGTGTCCAGCAGGAGCTTTTCTTCACGGCCCCATCCGTGGAGTGCGCTGGGAAGGGTTCTTCTCTGAAGTTCTGTTCCAGCTGCATGGCCAGGAGCACAACTTCTACTGGAGTGGAGCTGACCCGTGTTCCCTCCTGGCTTTGGGATAGGGTCTGCAGAGGGATCACTTCATAAAGCTGCAAGTTTAATGGGAAAACAAACAGTGGAACTCGTTTTCAATGTTCAAACCACTTTTAACAAGAAGAACTCCATGGGAGTTGGAAGCACTGTGCTTGGTAGGGCATCTTTCTGTGTTCTGTTTTCCCTTTATTTTAATTGCCTTGTATGATGGGAAGGGAAAAACTTGTTTTATAGGCATTAGGGAGCTGAAATTTGTGTTGGGTGGATTCCTAGTTGGGACTTACTGAAATGGATATGTGTCCACTTTGATCAGAGCTTGATCTGTGACACCAGTCACTGCGTCCCTGTGGTAAGTACTGGACATTCCAGTAAGGCTGTGCACCACCATAATACTGTCTGGAACCATTAGGAGCTGCCTTCTGGCTTGGGTTTGGAAATGAAAATTTCCTAAGGAAGTACATTCTTCATTTACTACCCGGAGTGTTCTACAGCATGTGGTATTCTATTTTTCAAAGTGAATTTCAGTTTTGTAGCTGAGAACAGGTCAATGTACAGTAGCAGTTCCTGTTTGTCTGTTGGAACACAATGATGACTTTTTATCTTTGCTGTGGATGAGAAGTTGTGGCTGCCTCATCCCTGGAAGTGTTCCAGGACAGGTTGGACAGGGCTTGGAGCCACCTGGTCCTGTGGAAGGTGTCCCTGCCCATGGCTGGGGGTGGGACTGGATTTTAATGTCCCTTCCAACCCAAACCATTCTGGGATTCCATGATCGTTGTCATTCATCCCTGATGGAATACGGTGGAAAGGTGATTCACTCTGCCCACTCCTTTCTTCTCCAGTCACACCTCTGTCATTAAATTATCCAGGATTTGCTTGAAACACTTGGTATTTGCTCTGGTTTTGTTTTGCTACTCTTGCCTGGGATTGGGATTTCTTTTGCTGGAATGTTAGCCAAGAGGGGTTTCCATGGTGGTGTCACCTTTGTGCAGAGGGAAGGAGAACACAGATGTGTGCTCTTCTGTGGGCAGGGAATCCCCAGGAGCATGCTGGAGGGAGAGGCCACACAGCAGGATCCTCCCTCAACCTGCAGCTCATCATTTATTTTAGAGGGTGAGGAAATGCATAGCATGGTGGGTCGCACTAAAATGTGCTTTCCTGAGGCATGGAATTCAAGGAAAAAGAGGGTTTTTCTACCCATTGGACAAAGCCAGTGGAGGGAATGTTCATTGTGGAAGAGGCAGGGGAAAGAGTGTCGCTTGCAGGAGAAAGCCTGTCTGAAAATGCTCATCTGGAAAGGCATCTTCTCTCTCTCTCTGTCTTAGGCAGCTGTGTGTTGTTTGTGTGGTCGTTTCACCTTTTCTCTCTCTCTCCCCCCCACCAGGGGATGCTGCTAAAGCGGAGTGGCAAGTCCCTGAACAAGGAGTGGAAGAAGAAGTACGTGACACTGTGTGACAACGGCGTGCTGACCTACCATCCCAGCCTGCACGTGAGTACTGCCTGCTCTGGGAACACCCAGCCCTGACAGGAGGCTCAGCACGCCTTTGGTGAGCCCACTGTGCTGAGGGAGCTTCTTCCTCTCGCTGCATTCCCCTCCCTCTCAAAGAATCATCACCTGAAGTGAAACTCCCTGCTGCAAGTCTGAGTGCACTCCAGTTCCTCTGACTCCGCTGGGACTGGGGCTTCCTGGCATCCCCAGAGGCTGCTGGAACTGTTCAGGCCTTTATTTTCTGCTCATTCTTTTATGGACTTGTAGATCCCAGGGTTAAAAAAACAAGTGTTTTACAAGGAAAAGTTTCCTAGAGGTAGTAAAGAGTGAGGAGAGGTCTTTGTCAGTGTGCAGAGCTTGTGGTTTATTCAGGAGTATTTCTGAGCAGCTTTTTGGAAATGGCATAGCCATTAAAATATGTTCCATACAACTTTTCCATGTTGAGGCATCTATCCCTGTCCCAAGGATGCTGTCTGTTCCTCAGAGTGTGTGACACAACTCCTAGTATGGATTTGGGGGTAGAAGGAGCACAGAGATCCCACTCAGGACTAGCTCACCCCAGAAATCATGGTGTGACCCTCACCAAGGTAAAATATATATTATACATATATATAAAAAAAGAGAGATATATAGATAGATATGAGATATATAGATATATAGAAATATCTATCTACATATAGAAATATATATAAACATATAAATATATATTTATATGTTATATTTGTGTATATATGTATATATGATATATAATATATATTTATATTATATATGAATATGTGTATATATATGTGTGTGTGGTTTTATATAATATCTGATCTTGTATTTTATCATCATCCCACCTATGCAAATCAGAGGGTTGCCACTTGTAATGTTTTTAGGGCCAATTTTTTCACCAAGCCTATTGGTGACATCTTGACCTCCTGGGCGCTTTTACATTAAGGAGTGAAAATCAAGGTTTTGATGCATTTCCTATAAATTCTGGGGTTTATAGACCTGCACCTGGAACTGGCAGGAAACTTCTGCTTTAGATGGGTGGTGTCTGAGGAGCATGGAACCCTAGAATCATTAATGTTGGAAAGCCCTCTAAGATCATCCAACCCAGCTATAGCCCAGCACCAAACCACGTCCCCAAGTGCCACATCCATATCTGGCCACACTGATGCTGTGCTTACCCCCACTTGCTGTTCCCTGTCTGTGGAATATTAGCACTTTTTCCCTGCCTTGACACAAGATTTTATAGTCTCAGATCCTGCCATAATGATGCTTTGCTCTGGTTTCTGATGTGATGTCCATGCCTCTTAAAAATTATGTGGTAAATTAGATGACAAGTAGCTTCAAGGCATTGCTGCTTCCCATCAGAAACCTTGTCCCTCAGCCCTTGTGTTCTGGAGCAGGGTTTTCACTGCTCCTTTGTGTGATGTAGTTCACGTCTTCCTGCCCAATTTGGTCACTTTTAGTGCCTCTAAATGTGACTAATTCTGCAGTGAAGTAGCCCTGAAACCCCCAAACTTGTGCGTTGGCATTGCTCCCAGAAGGGAAGCATGGATTGCGCGTGCCCCCATGGAGCTGCCACCTGAGTGTGCCTTCCATTGTGCTGGTCATCAAGCACGGAGGAGGCTGTTGTGTGTGCCCTGGCCCCTTCCTGGCTGCTGGAAAAGCCTCTATTGTTCCTGGCAGGGCCCGTGCACGTGTGAGTTTTTCATTGCTCTGGCAGACAATGGAGAAACTTCTCCTCTGCAGGCTCCCCCGGAGCTGCGGCGTGGCCCCCAGAGTAAGAATCCACTGAGGTTACACGTAATTACTTTGAGATTAGAGGTAAACCCATTGGAGATTACAGAGAATCCATTTAAAGAAGAAGTAATTACCAGCCTGTAATTGTTTCCCTCTGTCCTCCACCGTGCCTCCCCACCCCAAGAAGAAGGTGCTGGGCTCGGTGTTGCCTTTTCCTCCTTGCATGGATCAGAGGGGTGTGTGAGGGAACCACAGATATTTTCAGTCACACTCCCAGTACACTTTGTACTAAACTTTGTTGGCAGGAGTGTCACAATTTCTTCTTGGGGATTGCCAGGTGAGAGGTTCTTCCCCCAAACAGAGCTCTGATACTGTGGTTCTGGTTTGGTTTTGCTGGTTTTTGTTTGTCAGTAATTTTTTGTTCCTTTTTTTCACAAGAAAGCGATGAATTTTTAATGCTGTGCTTGCATTGCTGTCTGGGATAATTTCTTACATTGTTTTGAAAAATCTGGGCCTTATTCCTATCAAGTTTCCCATTAAGCAGCAGTGAAGAAAAGAGCTTTTGTTAGCCATCTAAAGTCAGTTTCCTGAACTTGTGCAAAGCCTAGCTCTCATCAGATTTGGGTAGTTTCAAATGTGCAGATCATTTTAGTTAATCAAAATGTTGCCCTTTTAATTCTGGAGTGAATTTTTAATTGCAGTGAAAGGCGGGGTGGCCTCTAGTGGTGGCAGAAACAGGACATTTAGGGGATCATTTGCTCTGTCCAGCCTGTGGTTTGAGTCAGAGCCTAACACCTTGTGTTTGAAGGGCCAGTTACAATGTGGAGTGGCTGATAGTGTGATAGTGAGCACTGTGTTAAATACTGCTCGAGGTTTGGCCACGGGTGGATCAGTTGTCTCTGCCAGATGCATTTGTTGGCAGCTCAGGCACAAAGCAGTGGTTTTAACGTGGAAAATAGGTACTGCAGAATCCAGGCCTGACATCCTCCTTGAAAGCATTGCCTGCGGAATGAAAGGTTTTGGGGTGGGGAGAGGAAAATCAAATGAGGCCCTTTCTTGCAGAGGAGGTGTCCCTGGGAGGGTCAGGCCTGTTTGGCAGTGCTGAAATGAGCGCGGCATTGTGCCAGCCGCACGAGCGACTCCTGATGCCACCAGGCTGATGTTTGACACAATAGCGAAATCCCTCTCGTTTCTTTTCAAGAAAGTGGGGGGAGAGGAAAACGGGGGAAGAAAAATATGTGTACATAAGCACCCTACTGTGTCCTGACTTGGTCGTGTCAGGTTTTTTCAAGAGCCTCAAACCCTCCCGTCCCTTGGGACGCCGAGGAGCTCCGCCGATAGAAAATGGTTGGGGATAATGAGAGAGAACTTTGACCCGCAGGCTTCAAAGTTCACCAGAGCTCCCTATTCATCTTGGGCTTCTGGAGCAGAGCCGTGGAGTGGATCACTAAAATTCTGGCCAGCAAATTCCACGTCAGCCTCCCCAAAGGGCCCCGGGGGAATTTGCCGAGGCATCTCCTGGCTTTTTAATGGCGGGATGCTCCCGGAATGCATTCACCAGGATACCTGCTGGGCAGCACTGCTTTGTCTGAGCCTTCTCCCGATGAATAGCTGATGATGCCTCACCACTGGCTGCCTGCCACAGGGCTGCCAGCGTGCCACAGGTCGGCACGTGACAAAGCTTTAGCTGTGGATGTCCGTTCTCTGCCCTTGTGTCTTCACCATCGCTGCGCCTCGTTTATGAAAAGAAGGAAAAGGGGAGAAAAGGCTGAAAACAGCTATTTTTTGCTAAGGGCAATTTTCCCCTTTTATGTTTACTTTGGTCTAGATTTGATTTCAAATAAAAGCACAGTGCTGGGGCACCTTATGGGGGAAGAAGAGCTGCTTAAATACATGAGAAGGAAGGTGTGATGCCCATCTAGAACACATCTGGTACACAAACCCCAAGTATCTACACAGCAAGGCTGTGTTTGCTGGCTGCAACCTTTAACCTTCATCTTCACTGGTCTAGTGTGATGACCTGGGGATTGTAAACATGACTGGGGGGGGGGGGAGTCTGGCTTTATCTCCATGAGGGAGGTGTGCATTCACCTGGTTTGCTCAGTTCATCTGACAGTAGCCACAGTTCCAAATTCTCCCTTAAACACAGCACTGGCTGGCTGAGCAGCCCACGTGAGCATTAGCAGTGTTATTCTATCCTCAAATATATTGGATGGTTTTGTTTCTTTTTTTAAGAAAGGCAACATTTCAGCCTGATAAGGAGTCAGATCCAACGCCAGGCTAAACTTGGCACAAGAGCTTCAGCAATACATTATATGGACACATTCTCTGGAAAGACCCTACAAACACTGTAAAATCCCTTAAAGCTTGAGGTGTTGTTTGAGCTTTCTCTGCTTGGCCATTTCCTCCAGAAAAAGCAGATGGCGAGAAGCAGGAGGCTTTAGAGAATGTCCTCTGTGTTGGTATCAGGTCCCAGCATTTCTCTCAGAGCTGCAGTTGAAATTTTTGCTACCAGCTCTTGTGATTTTCCTGAACTATTTGGAAACAGAAAGCCTGCTTGCAAATGCAGGATCCCATCTCACCTCATCCTTGAGGGCAGTGTGCTGTCCTGTGTGGCCAGTCAGCCCCCAGAGCCTGGTGCTGCTCCAGCCAAGGGAACCATGCTCCCTTTCCCATTAGGAATATCCCCCACAGCCATCGTTGCAGCTCAGCCTTATTTCCAGGTTGTGTTACCTCAGGCAGTTCAATAGCTCTGAAGTGTGTTGTTTGTGTTGCTTCAATAAAAATATTCATGCTCACATATTTCTAAAATACCATCTTGTATGTCCATTTTTTTCCCCCCTGTTTTTGCTCTGAAGGAATGTAAAGCTGGATATTGGCTGGCTCTGAAGGGCCTTTTAACTGGCATTTCCTATCAACAACTAATCCTCAAATAGCCTTTGGTAAAGAGAGACTTGGAGCGACAAAAGGACCCTGGAAGTGCTCAAGGCCAGGCTGGAGAGGGTTTGGAGCAAGCTGGAATAGTGGAAGGTCCCTGTCCATGGCAGGGGGTGGAACAGGCTGGGCTTTAAGGTCTGTTCCAACCCAAACCATTCTGGGATTCTGTGTTACCTTTCACAGGTGATGTAGCTCTCCCTCCTGAGAGAGCAGTGATCAAAACAAATCCTGCAGCTTGAGTATTGATGAAGATAAATCTGAAGCTTTATTGTAGTTACTATTTTATCCACTAGCATTCCTAAAACATTGGTTAGGATAGAAGAAAATGAATGATAGGAACAGTTAAATATGAGTATAGTAATTTCTGATTTTTATAAAGTGCTGTAGCTGTGCAGATCACTCAGTCACTTTTGAGCTTCTTGGAAAACTTCTTCATTGTCTTAATCTTAAAGATGTAATGGAGAGAACATAAATTTGGGAGAAAGATATAAAACTGAAGATCATAGAAGCACAGAATATCCTGAGTGGGAAGTGACCCACAAGGATCTGTCCAGTCCTCTGTGCCCTCGAGGGAGTCGACACTCAGTGGTGTGGCAAACACAGTTGTGCTTTGGCAGAGTGCACAGGCTGGAGCAAACACACATTCCAGTGTCATATCTGCCTGCTCCTTCTTCAGAAAGTCAAGGGAAATTCTGAGGATCAGAGTGAGTTGCAATTTAAAAGGTAAAAGCCAAGCTAATAATTAATCAGGGGGGTTTATAAAATTAGAGCTTCCTGTCCAGCCGAGCTAACTGCTGTGGGTATAAATGCTTCATAAATTACTCAGGATGGTAAAACTCTGGTTTGTCTTTTACAGCAGCTCTCGTTACAAAGGCTGAATGAGAAGTGAAGTGCAAGGGGAAGAGTTTTCTTAAAATTTTATGCAAATAAGGGATCAGTTTACAGCAGGACCCACGTTCTGTTGCTGTTGTGTTCCCAGTCTTGCCCTGACTTCCTTCCCTGCTCCTGCATCTCTGATGGAGCTGATTAACACCACGCTATAGATATAGGCAGTGCTTTTTATTACTGAAATTTAATGTTCTTGATTCCCAACGTGAAGCAAACAGATTCATGATGACCTTCCTTTTGTCAGGACACAGCGCTTTAGGGTGATCAGTGTTTTCCAGAACGCGTTCCCATTCCTCTGTTCTCCTCAGAAAATAACATTTCATGGCTTTCCTTAAGATTAACTGTGTATTATGAAGCTGAATGACATTATGGCCGTGTTTATATGCGAGAGGGGGGGGACAGCTAATTCCCCAGGACCATTTGATGAATATATTCCACTGCAGCTCATATCCCGACGCTCCATCCGCGGCTCAGGCCCTTCTTGGGGAAAGCGATGAGGACGAAGAGTTGGGGAGACTCGTTTTTGTTTTTTTTTTTTTTTTTTGTTGTTTCTTCTTAGGTGTGCCTGTGGCCCCACACGGAAACCAATCAAGGAGCGATTTATGTTCATTAAGGGCTTGTCAAAACTGAAAAATTTTCTAATCAACAGCGATGTGGCGGCGGCCCCTCCATGGCTGGGAGTGTCGCCTCGGCGGCAGCGGCTCCGTGCCTGTTACAACTCTAGGCTAGGAATCTGCTGATGATTACATTAGGCTAAGCTGCGAAGTAAATGAACCATGGCTTATTTAGGTGCAACTAGCTCCAGTGTAGTCCTGCCCCGCAGGGCACTTTATAGCATTTTATGGCTTTAAAATTAGTGTAGCTTCCCATTTGCTGCAGGGTGCTGCATGTTATGCCTTTGAACTCAATAAGCAAAGGGAAGGGGGCCTTTTGTTTTTTTCTTCTGCTCCCCCCTCCCTCCTTTTCTTCTTTTTGCAGTTTAGCAATTTTGTTTTGCATCTTTTCCAGACGGCGTTTTGCAATAAAAATGTCTGACTGCCACAGAGAGGCACAAAAGTCAGGGCTCCATCCAATTTCCCAGGCTGCGCTTGGTTTGGGGGGAAGAGGATTTGGTTGTTGCTGAGGGTGAACAATAGGTTTTGTGCGTCCAGTAGGTCAGCTCACAAAATTGGAATTGTCTTTCAAAAAATACGCTGCACACAGTCTTTAAAATGTCATCCAGAGGTGCAACCATAAACTTCCTTTTCCATAATAATTTTTATTATGCCTCAGATCAGGAAACACTATTTCAGCCTCAGTAAGTGGAGCCTTAGGAGTGTTATGTCCAACTGAACAGAGGGGGAAAGCTGCCACAAAATGAAGGTGTTTTTTACAGAATCACAGAACGGTTTGGGGTGGAAGGGACCTTGAAGCTCATCTCGTTCCACCTTCCTGCCACAGGCAGGCATGTCTTCCACTGTCCCAGGTTGTTCACAGCCCCATCCAGCCTGGCCCTTGGACACTACCAGGGATAGATTAGAAGCTCATCATCGCTCGGTGGAAACCAGGCAGAGATCTGGGGAGGATTTTTAGCCTGGACCTGCTCCTAGTGATGGAAAAACAAGCTTTTGAGAGATTGGAATAGCTGAAAAAGACAAAAAAAAAGTGTGATATTCATACCTGTGTACCATTACAGCCTTGGAAAATCACTGCTCTCGGAGAGTCTCTCATTTCATATGTGGAGCATTGGAAACGGGTGGCAGTGGGACAGATGGAAGAAACACGGGGAGACCTCTAGGAAGGAGGTCCTAATAATGTAAAATATTTTACATTTTAGTGTTGTGACACATGGCTTATCCTGGGGTGAGTGGTTTCAATGTGAGCTTGGAAACCCCTTTGCCCAGTGTAAAACTACAACCCCAGTGAAGGGCTTTCTCCCTATCCACCACTCTTGTGTTATTTGAAGACCCTCAAACTCCATAACATTTTTTATATCCATGTTTTTGATAACCTGAGCCGTGTCTTTAACTTAAGGATGGCTCTAGAGCACAAGGACAAGGGGGAATGGCTTTAATCTGAAGGAGAGTGGATTCAGATTGGATATTGGGAAGGAATTGCTCCCTGTGAGGGTGGGGAGGCCCAGAGAAGCTGTGGCTGCCCCATCCCTGAAGTGCTCAGGGCCAGCTTGGACATAGGCGTCAAGCTAGAGCCACACATAGCCTGGCTTCAGCTTGTGGCCCTTGGTGGGGTTGTCTCTGAAATCCTTGTGATGTGCAGATGTAAATTCAACCACTGCTGGCATTCAAAAGCCAAAGAGGCCCCCCAAAACGGTGGTCTCACTTTTTGGTAGGCCTGTTTAGAAACCATGATCATACCCATTTGCTCAATTTGCATGTCTGAAAGGCTCCTGCTCAGTTAATTGGTTAAATTAATTTCTGCTGTTGTAAACAGAGAGCTGCTGTATTAAGAGCAGAACTAAAGTAATTTTACTTTACATTATTCTGTGTCATGGTGCATCGTTCTTTTCTTACTCAAGGCAATTCATTTTGTAGGGCTGTCAAGTAATATTTGGTGTCATCTTCAGTCAATGCAGCTTTTTTGATTTTCCCCTGATATTTTAACAGTTTATTTAGTCCTGTAGATAATGGTCAATGGCCTTGAGTAGTCAAATTAACACCTTGGTGGCACCGTAGCGGAGCGGTAACCCGGGGAGGAAAAGGGATGAGAATCGACGCGGGGAGCGCGTTTTGGGGGATTATGGATTGATGGATGCGGAGGCAGCGTCGCCCCGCTCTGACTAAGATGGAGCTGCCAGTTAGTGCTGACTGCAGGCCATGGCCTGCCTGCTGTCTCAGAAGCTCGGAGCCGGGATGGAGACCTTGGGTGTCCCTCGGATCCCGGGATCAGCGGAACGTGCCGCCGGAACCGGGGACGGCGCCGATTGGATTCAATCCCGTGATTCCTGGACTCAGTCCTGCAGGGATCTCTTTGGGACGTGGCTGTGTCCCCCCTGCCCTGGGAGGAGGGGGAGCCGCGTTAAGCCATGCTGCTGCCAGCGAGCTGCCAGCCCCGGTCCCCCCGCCACAACTCTCAATTGCTAGCAGGTTTCTCTCACTGCACCTCATTTGCATCTGGGACATCAATTAGCATGTTTGTTGAGGCTAATTGAATGAAACTCAATCATAGCTCTTAATTGCTTGACTATGTGAAAAGAAATCACATTAATGCAGCTAATTAAGTGTATGGCAATAGATGCAACATAATTAGGAGCGAAATGTAAAAAACAAGCGACGGCGGAGGTGCGAGCGCAGGGCGTGGGGGATCGGGGCGCCCGCGTCTCCTCTGCGCCACATGTTTGGGGAGGGGTCCCTCTGCTTTGCTGCTGGCTTTAATTCTTATTTTTTTATTATTTCTTTCCCCCTGCCTCGCCGAATGATGAACGCGGACAAATTGAGAAGAAAAATGCAAATGGATTCGCAATTACTACTTTTTCAAGCTGTTGAGGGGCAGAAGATGGCACGTCTGGGGTGGCCCACTGTTGAGTGGGCTCTAGGGACTTGTTAAGTGCTGTTTAAAAGTACTTGGCTTTGAATTACCCTCATGCCTTGTTAAAGGGTTTTTTCCCCTTTTTTCTCGGATCAGCATTTTCTACAACTAACATCTTGGGGAGTTATCCCTGTACCATTTGCATATCAAAATCCAGCTTGCTGTCTTCTCTTTAACACAGCATATTCCAGATGACAGCAAGACCCTCATCTGTTCTAATCTGATCAAACCCTCCATTGCGCTTCTGAAGCCCCGGCGTCATTTTGTAGTTTGAACTTTCATTCCCTGAGCAGGGATCTGAGGGGGCTGGGAACGCTGTCCTTGCCCTCCCCTCCTCGGGGAGACCCGCAGATTATCGCCGTGCACCCTGCGCACGATGAAAGGGCCTTTATTATTTACATTTGACATATCCCCATAAATATTTAAGCTGACATTAATACCTACCCGGCATCTGTTGTTGTTCGGGCGCTTCGCTCCGACGGCGGCCGCAACGCGTTGGTTTTGTGTTTGCCAACACTCCCTGGCTTCCTCAAGTGGTTTTGTGGCTCACCTCAGCCTGGTTTGCACCCAGCTAGAAGGCCTTTAATGACACCCTGCCACATCTCAAGTCGTGAAATCACACCCACCCTTCATCTGAATTGGATCCAAAACCCCCTTGTCCAGTTTAAGTTGGCCGTGCGTTAAATAAAACTACAAGGAAAGAGCATGTGCCGAGGTTTAGTCGCTCTCTGATTAAACCTCACTTTACAGCCCACAAGCAATAAATGCTCAACTATCTTCTGCTTATTGTATTTTAATTTGTGAAGAAGTGACAGCCGAACAAGAAAGTTCCGCCAAGTTCATAATTTATGGATGAAAGGTGTTTGTTCTCCAACACTTAGTAAAGCAATTTTCCTGAGTGGATTGCCTTTGTTTTTCTCTTGGCAGCGGAGCTCTGTGTCCTCTCCCCACAAGTTGTTCAGACCCCACCTTTTCCTGTTAATAATTCTCAGCTTGGGAAAAATAAGCTGCTGTGATGGCTTAGTTTGAGGGTTTTATCACTGATTTCTGTTAACTATGAAGAAATTATTGCTGGTCCAGGTTTTTGATGGGTTTTGAGCAGAATAAATAATTTGTGTTATAAAAACTGCCGAAGGTGGAAGAGTCTTGGTGAGGGAGCAATCAGCTCCCTGGATTGTGGCAGCAGTGATACAGATTTTGGGTAAATTCAGGAAATTTCTTGTGAAGTGAGAGCCCTTCAGGAAATTTCTTGTGAAGTGGGAGCCCAGATCTTCTCCCAGCCACCTCAAAGAGCTGTTTTTCTCTTGGAGTCCTTAATCCCAGAGTCCAGGAGAGGTTTGGGTTGGAAGGGACCTCAAAGCTCATCTCATTCCATATCCTAGCATGGGCAGGGGCACCTTCCACTGTCCCAGGTTACTCCAAGCCCCAGTGTCCAACCTGGCCTTGGATACTTCCAGGGATCCAGGGGTAGCCACAGCTTCTCTGGGCAGCCCAGAGATCCTTTTGGGCAATGCTCTTGCCCCTTTTCATCCCTGATTTTACTGTCCTGTGCTGCCCCTCTTGCATGCCCTCTTTAAGACAGTGTCTCTTTTGTTGCTTTTCAAATCCTCATAGTTGTTCCAGTTTCAATTATTTTTTTTCTGGAATGTGACCTCAGCCCTGCGTACCAGGAGATGAGAACTCTGGTGTCTTGTGTGCTGGCTTTAACATTCACCATCCCTCCTGGAAATAGCTGTGCTGATGTATCCCAGGATCAGTTTGCCCTCTGATATAAACACCCATGTCCATTTGCTTTTCTGTTTATTTCCCCTTCGTGGGCTTTCCAGGCAAGAATTAGCAAAATCCTTTTCCACTTCTGGCTCTCAGTGTTTGCTCTAATCAGATGTAATTTGCATGATTTTTTTCCCCTTTGATGATGCTTTGTGTTGGTGCAGGAAGGGTCATATTCTAAGGGAACAACGTTGGAATTGCTGAAACCTTCCCTGCTGCTGCCCTTTTGTAACTTTGGTGCCTGCTGACCCATTCCAGCCAAATTTGAGGGAGAAAAAGATGAGGGCATACAACACTGGCAGAGAGGAGACACAAGTAAATGTGCTCAGCAGGGGCACTCAGCCTGGTCTTCTCCTTCTGCTTGGGACCTTTAGCTGGTGAATTCCCACATGTGGCCGTGTTGTGAATCACCTCTGGTAGATGGAGGATCTGTGAGAAAGCTCCAGACTTTTGGGGTTAATTGTGAGAAGCGTGGAAGCGATTGTCAGGACCATAGAAGGAAGGGGAATACCATATGGTGGGTGCTGGCAGAGGATGTAGGGCCAAAGCCTCGTGAAACCACATTTATGAATTCTGTTGCTTACAGAGCTCCCTGTCTGATGTTGTGTTTTGGGGCTTTCTCCTCTCTTTGCAGGATTACATGCAGAACGTTCACGGGAAAGAGATCGACTTGCTGAGAACCACTGTGAAGGTCCCTGGGAAGAGGCCACCCCGAGCCACATCAGCCTGTGCCCCCATCTCCAGCCCCAAAACCAACGGCCTCTCCAAAGACATGAGCAGTTTACACATCTCGCCAAATTCAGGTAAGGGAAGGCCTTGCTGGGGGGGAAGTAAATGGGAGAAAATCTGCATTTCCAGTGTCTGTAGGGAATTACAATGAACAGCTGGGATAGGGATGGATATCTCTCCATAACTGGAGGTGTTCCAGGCCAGACTGGTGGTGCTCAGAGCAACCTGGTATCGTGGAAGGTCTCCCTGCCTCTGGTAGGGGGTGGAATTAGTTGAACTTTAGGATCCCTTCCAATCCAAACCACTCTGGGATTTACAAACCCACTGATGTGGAAGTTTTTAAGCCCTGACTGCTGATCTGTCCCCCACGAGAGATTCTGAGTTTCTGAGTAGCCTTCAGTGTCTGTCTTTGTGTATTTGTTAGCCTGCACTTGCCAAAGCCCTACATAATTTCACAGTCATTAACAAATGGGAGGAATCTGTGATCTCTTTATCTAATACTTAGGAAAAGCAAATGCTGTATGATCTGAAAGGGCTTTTTATGGCTTCCTGGTGAGATCCACAGCCCTTCTTTCCACTTTTGGAAAGTTCAGTATTATGCATTCTTCTAACAGCAAGATTCTTCAGTGGAAAGCTTTTTAATTTATTGGTGGAAGTGGTTTATAGCTCCTTCTGAGCTCTAAACAAAGACGTTTATTGTTTGCTGAAGTACTTGTCCATACAGCTAAGTGGATTTTAAAAAATTGCATTAAGGGAAAACATTTGAGACAATTCATCTTGTAAAATGCACAGCTTGTACAAAACTCATAATGGTCTAGTGGAAGTTCTGTCAGCATGTTTGGGATGACATCCATAAAGTGCCAAGTGCCTTTTGCATTTATGGGTAACGTAGACACCTCCTGCATGTGCCAGCAAAACCATCCCCACACTGCTGTCCCTGTGCAAAACCCCCTGGGATGAGCAACCCTGGGATTCCTGGATATTCAAATGTCTTCTCTTGGATAGTAATAATTATCTGTCTCGTGCTTCATAGAATCAGGCTGGTTTGGGTTGGAAGGGATCTTAAATAGCATCTAATTCCAACCCCCAGTCCTTCATGCCAAGGTGTAATTCCCTGCTTTTTTGAGAGATTCCCTTTTATTAGTAGAAAACAGAGAAGTTTGTTTTTTTTTTCCTTCCAACTCTGAATGGTACTGTTTGAGATGGGTTTTTAAAGTGGTGCCACTGAGCAGACACTCCTGGAGATCTCAGGCTGGGACCTTGGGTGTCTGAAGCCATGATGTCATCAAACCCTTTTTCAAGTTTTGACCTGGCACTGGCAGAGTTTATAGGAGAAAATTCTTCATGGTTGGGTTGCTTTTTTTCCAGTTTACTATATAATTTAGATGACTAGGTGTGGGGGAGTGCTTTGGTTTTCAATATACTTCCTAATTTTTAATTAAGGGAAGAAAAGTGCTGGACTGAGTCAATAAACTGCAGGAGAGATATTTAAATAAAGGGATTTCAGCCTTTAACACAGTTGAACACAGTCAAAAATTACTTGATAGCTTCAGAGAAGCAAGTTTCTGGAAACATAGTTAGAGATATGTAAGAATTTAAGGTTTATAGCGTGGAATTTACATGTTTTGGCATCTACTTGGTTTGCCAGGTCAGAGGGAAACTTTCCCTGACAGTTTGCAGCAGGCAGCTCTCACTGTGTGTGTGTCCTGGCCAGCCTGAGGTTTGATCACACAAGTCAATTATGCCAGCAATTCCAAATGCTGGGAAATTCAGATAGTGAATTTCAAATAACACTGTGGGAATAGTTGGAGCTTCTCTCCTCCCTCTTGGCTTCTTCATCCTCTTCCTTAGAAACACTGAAAGACTTTGCTGTTGTCAATGTCTGGTCAGCATCTGCTGCTTGTTATTGGCTTAAAAGCAAACATAAAAAGGAGCTGTTAATCAGTTAAGAATTACTAAAAAGAAAGAAAATAAAGGAAAGAAGGGCACTGTCTCAAGCTGTGTCTGCCTTCTTCATCTGAGCTCTGATGTGGTCAGGGACAGTGGTCACAGCTCCTGATGGGTGGGAGACCTTGTAGGGACTTGGGGCTGAGTTCTGGAGTGCCAGGAGGACCCCTGGAATATCTGCAGTTACCTGCCACACAGCTCAAAACACTGCAAATTATCCCTTGCAGGCTGTGCTGCTGCCTCAGAGCTTCCCCCTCTTGTTAGTGCTGGGAAAAGTGGTGTCTTGAGCCTGTGTGGTGCTTTCAAATGGATCACAGGGCTGAACTTGTCACTTACTGGTTGCCACTGGGAGATTTGTGTACGCAGCTCTGCCACATGGAGGAGGTTTGGTCCAAACAGGAAGAATCAGCGCTTCCTATTTTGATTTTTAGGCCTGTAAATTCACTATATTTTCTCTCTTCCACGTTACCTCATCCCCAAAAGTTAAATGCTGCTTGGCTTGGTTGATGCCTTCATTTGACACTTAAGCACAGCTTGGAAGATGCCCCTTAAGGATGGATTTCCATGCCAACTTTGCCAAGAAATCTGTGAATTAAATGCCCATTTGATTGCCTGTAACTGATATTTTAAGTACATATTTCAGCAAATAGTTTTCTCTGAGTGTAATTTCTTGTGATTCAACCACTCTTTTGATCCCACCACAGTCTGTGAGGCAGCAGAGCAGCTCAAGCTCCTCCTTCTTCTCATCCCCTTCCCTCTCTGAAGCCTTTTTGGACCTCGGTGATGAAACCTTCAGTTTCCTCCCACATGGGGAGGGTCTTTCCCAAGGTGCTTCCCATAACAGTGCTGGGAGCAGAATAGAGGGAATGAAGCTGATCAGGGCAATATTGGGGATTTGGGAAGGACAAACTCAGTTCTTTGGCACAAACTCAGCTCCGGTCCTTGAGAGTTTCCGTTTCAGAGATGTTAAAAAAAAGGAAAAAAAAAAGGAAAAAAGCCACCTTTATGAGAATATCTGAATTAAAAAAAACACCGGATTACTCTTCCCTGCTGGGTTTCCCTTGGCATAAAGGCTGGGAAAAACACTTTTCCCTTAACATCAAGTCACACAGTCCATTGTCACAGTCATGGTGGGACAGTGAACAAAATGGAAGTGAAACAGCAGCAGGAAAAAGGAATATTTTCTGTGCTCTGTCAGAAAGTAGGGAAAGGAGTAGAGGGTTGGGCTGCTCCTGCTGTTACAAAGCCAAGCACCTTGCCTGGAAAAAGGTTGACTTTGGTTTGAAAACTGCTCTCTTCTCGGATTCTTGGAGGTGCAGTTTGGGGTTTATTGTGTAGGAACTGGGATTCTGTGTGGCAGCTTCTCGCAGAAAATACAGAGAGATGCAGCATCCTTTTAGCTGGGTTGTTTATGTTGTATAGACTTCAAATAACAGGTTGTTAACTGTGGCTTCAGGGAGGGTGCTCACACTTGTAAGCTAACTTGGTAGGAAACTGAGAGTTGGGGGAAATGGATGTTTACTCCCTTCAATCTAAAATTATGTCGCTGCTGTGGTATTTTCAATCCCAGCTGACAAACAATGCTGAAGTAACTGAAATTTAAATTAAATTTTCATGGCACTGAGCATCATTCTGTTGATGCAGCTCAGTTGGAAGTCCTTCAGAAAAGGGTAATTCTTGGACTTGCTCAGTTCCAGCTTTCTCTAAGAGCTGGGAGCAGGGCCAGAGTCCTGTCCATCCCACAGTCCTGCCCATCCCACTGGCCAGTCTCTCTGCCCTTTAGGAGCTGGCTCAGCCTGGCTTTGGAACCAGGAGTGGGTCCAGGTTTCATTCACTCCTGAATTGGGTTGGATTTGAGCTGCTTGACCTGAAGGTGAACTTATTCCTGAAATCTCTCCCAGGAGTCATTTATTTCTTCTCCTCTCCAAACAACCCAAAGCCTGCGCTGTAGCAAGAGTCACTGATGTAGAAAGTTCACGACTAAAAATAGCTTATGGTGTAGAAATAAATTGTTTCCTGATTAACACTTCATTTAAATAATTTGGTGCTATTATATTTCCTTAAAATGGTGACTGTACAGTATGTGAAGTATCCCAAATGTGTTAGTTCCAGGGCCATCGTTAAGTGTGCTGAGGGTTGTTATCTGCTAACTGCTTGTGACATTTCAGATGCTGCAGGAATGGCAGCTCCACGTTCTTATCACTGTGAGGCTCCTGTCCGTTATTGATTGTGATCATCTATCAAATCCTTGGTGGCTTTTGTAGATTGTGTGATAATCCTTTTTAACTGGGGGGTCACTGTGAGGATTCAGATGTTACGATCAGGCTGGTGATGAGTAAAAAAAAGTGTTTATTGAGCCAGGAGCTCAGAAGCACGGGCAGATTTGTCAAAGCCTGTGGATCTTGGGTGCCTTTGTAAATAAACGCTGAACTGAGCCCTAAATTCAGGAATCTGCTCTGAATTCCCTTCTTGGAGGTGGCTGAGGGTGACCTGGAGTGGTTGGTGGGAGTTATGTGTCGCTAACGCTGCAGTCGGGCGAGGGACGTGAGGTGACTCCGCGCAAAACGCTTCCCGCACTTCAACTTCAGCGCGCCTTTTATGCGTTTGCCACAGATCACAAATGCAAGTTTGGGACTTACTTTTGTCATTAATCACCCCAGTCAATTTTCCATCTGGGTGGCTTTGCTGTTGGTTCAGTGATATACAGCTGCAGCGACGGGAAGGAGAAGTTGGCAGTGTGCTCGTTTCAAAGGAAAAAAACCCAATTTCAAGTGCATCTGAGATTTCCCTTTCATCCCACTAGAGGGATGACTCAAGGTCATTTTCTCCGGTTCCTTTGGACTAGGATTTGCCCTTTCCAGAACTAGAGAAATACAAACTTTCACTGTCAGCACCCTATATCCCTTAATAATGGCAGAAAAGGAACAGGGCACATATTTAGCAATAATGAAATAAATATTTGATAAAATAACTGCGTTAGTTAAATATTGAGAAAAATGAGTTTGCTGAGATTTTTCTCTTCAGGAAAAAAAAAAAAAGGAGAAATGAGCTGTCTGAGAATCCTTTCTCGAGGTGGGCAAACCCCTAATGCTGATGAGGTGGGTAAAGGAGTAGGAATGTGTCGTGGAGCTTCAGGCAGGTGACTGGAGCCTGCAGTCGGTGTCTGTTTCCCTCTGGATGGTTTTCATGCCTCCGTGGAGCCGTATCCTGGATAAAATCCCAGATCTGCCTTGTCCACCCGATGAAATCCCGGTGTCTTGACGGTCACACGGCGCAGCACGAACTGGTTGGATGTTCAGACCTTTGCAGGGCTGTCCGTGCTTTTCCCCCCAGTGATTTTAAGATATTAAAGCCATCGGGAGGGTTGAAGCTGATTTACCAAATGGGGGAGGGGAAAAAAAAAAAATCACAAATGTGTTTGGAGTACTGAACTGCCGTTGACATCTAAAGTCCCAACCATGCTGTTTTCCTCCACACTCCAGCAATCAGGACATCCAGCAAACCCATAAAAAACCAAACTAATAGCATGAATATTCAGTGACCTAGAATACTAATTATTGTCATGAATATTAATGTGATCGGACTTGCTTTTTCCTCTTCTCTTTCTCTCTGGCTCGGGTTTGGTTTTTTTTTTTTTCCCTCTATTTTTTTTTTTTAATTTTTTTTTTTTTTTCCACTCAGCCGGCTCTAAAGATGGACCATAATGAGAGCATTTAAGAGAGAGAGCGCTCTCCGCCGTGACAGGGACCGGGGTAATAAGGAGAGCTTGATTAACGTGGTGCACTTGGGGGAGAGATGAGAAGATTCACGTGGGCCTGTTGTGGGGGAGGCAATGAGGCACCGGCGGCTGTGTTGCTGCTCCCTCAGATTAATGAGGCCTAAGAGTGCATTAGGAACAGTGACAAAGGTTTGATCTAATGGGCTCAGTCATTTTTCCTTTGAGTGACAGACGCACAGAAGTAATTGGCTGTGCAGAATGGCAGCTCATTGGCAGTACTTAAGGATACATTATCCCCGTTGTGTGGCCCGCAGAGGCTGTTTATCAAAACTGCTCACACTGCAGACATGCATTCACTTAGCTGCTGTTACAGTGGCAATAGCTATTAAAAAGAGGGGAGAAAAAAAAAAAAAAAAAAAAACAAAAAGAAAAAAAGTCATCTCGCATTCGTATCTATTGTCTCTTTTGCGAAAATAAAGTTTCTTTGTTCCGTTTCCTGAAGAGGAGGTGGATGCCAGCAGTGGTCCCTCCCCACCCCATGAGGCTCGGGCAGGGTTTGGGGAGGGCTGGAGCTGGTGGGAAGCTCCCAAAGTTTGCCCAGTTCATCTCAGCAGTCGGGATCCAGCGCGCAGGTAGGACCTGCCACCCCCTCTCCAACTCCATTATTAATAATTCCCACAGACAGTCGAAGGGATTAGGCAGCATTTTACATCCTTTGCCTCAGGGCCTGCACATGCTCTGCTGTACCTACCTCGGAATGATTTGGATCTCTGCTGTTATTTTTCACAAAGTTAAATCCACGGTTCCTGTCGGGATTCACAGCCAAATAAGAGCAACACAAAGCAGAGTTTTTGCCAGCAGAACACTCACCTCTGGGTCTTAAAGCTGCAGTCCTTGAACAAGCAGGTAACCTCAAGCAGGACTTGCCCAGAAAGCTGAGCATATCTTATTTATTACTGTTATTTGTTAAAACTACAGGAAAATAATAATAATCTGCCTGCCAGGAGAGGAAAGCAGGCTTTGATCCCAGCAGAATAAATAGTCGGGGATCTCGAGCAGAAGCCCGCGGTGAAGATCTTGGGTTTAACTTTCTTTTAGAAGAGATGTCTCCTCTGATGACTTAATTTTCCTCCACACTTGCTGTGTTGCTTTGGCATGCTCTGAGAATAATAGCTTTCCTCGTTATACTCCCAGCACCACGTCCTTCACTGCCAGGATATTTCTTGGCACTGCCTTGTTTGTTCATTAGTATTGACCCCGCTCGGTCTGTGCGCTGCTGATCGAGCCCGGTTCGGCGGGGATGGAGATGGAAGGGCTTCCTCTAGGAATAGCTGCTTGTCCTTAGGAATTCTGTTCAGCAGGCAAATGCTTCTGGAAGAAAGAAGTCTTAAAACAAAGTTAAGCTCACAAGCCAGTTTGCTGCTGCAATGTTGAAAGTGATGGTCAGCATGATGGGGCAGAGTGGCAGCACTGGAACCAGTGTGGTTTGGAAAGATTTTTGTCACAGAGTCACAGTGGTTTGGGTTGGAAGGGACCTGAAAGTTCATCTGTTTTCAGCCCTGCCCCTCACTCGTTCCTGTTTTATGTGTGAGGAACCTCAGGGACTTTCAGGTGCCTGATAAAGCCAGGGTGGGGACCTTGTGCTGCTTGCACAGTGCCATCGGGATGGAACAGAACCCATGGCAATACTTGAGGGGCTTTCACCCCCCTGAAGAACCTGGCTGTGAAATTTAGAGCTCTTCAGGTCCCACAGAACGTGGCCAGACAGCTGGGCAATGCCTCCCTTCCCAGCATGGGACACTCCTCAGTGGGAGAAGCAAGGAGCTGTAAGTAGCTGTTTCCCCAGATTTCAGTGCAGCACATGATCTCCAGAGTGGGCACAGGATGCACCTGGAAAAGATGGATGCTGAGGCAGCAGACTAATGGAACCCAGGAGAGCCATCCCCAAATGTTCCTGGTCCCAAGGTTCGTATCTGTAGGTGAAGGAGAGGCAGGAAGCACAGCTGGGATGGTCAGACAGTTCTCAGGAAAGGTTGGTCCACTGCAAAGGTTTCTGCACAACTCTGGGAATTCATTCTGAGCATGATGCGGAGCTGAGGATGGGAAGGGAACGCTTCCCATCTTTTGGCAGCTTCTCCCTTTCCACCCTGAAGAGCCTGGAGGGAGCAGTGCTGGGGGTGTGGGTTTGGAAGGGGCATCCACAGCCAGTCTAACCTACTTGACAGTGCCTGGTGCTGAATTAGAGGGCATTTCAAGAATAGGCAGAATTCCTGCAACACAAATTGACCCAACATGATTTGAAACAATTAACCCTCTGATATCAAGAGTCAGGATTTCCTGACCCACAACTCTAATGTATTTTTCATTAGTTCTAACAGCTGGTGAGCGCAGCCCTCTGGCCTTAAGAGGTTTATTTCCTTCTCTTTTTCTTTTTTTTTTTTTTTGGAAGAGAAACTCGTCATGAGCGTGAGGAGCTTGGCACAAATGAAACATGGTGAAAGCAGAGCAGTAGGGCTGCAGTTTATCTGATTCAGTCTTTCTGTGCAGCCCCCTGTGAGTCTCATACGCTGCTGCTTCACGGAAAAATACAGTTCTGCTTCACAACCCCTGCTCTGCCTGCTCGTCTCATAAATCCAGGAGTGTATTAGTTGCACTTGTGAATGTAACTTCTGGTAGCTGATTTGTTTGGAGGAAATCACAGATGTGTCTGCAGCAGGGAATGGAAATCATTTGTGCCCAGTATCGTTTGTGTCACTTGTATCTCACTTCTCAGGGTCTGCTTGTGAATTGTATTCATTCTGCATGTGTAATTAGTGGGTGGTGTAGTTGGTGGAGGCTTGAACTGATGTGTCTTTTCCACTAACCTGTGATGATTCACAGGATTTTTAAGTTAAAAACCAGCAAAAGAGGGATTGCAGACATGCTGTCCCTCATACTGTTCCATTACAGGAGCAAACATGACCAAAACCATGAGTGGTGTATTTTTTATTGGACGAGTCACAACAATATGTAAGCCAGCATTTATATTAACCTCAATTGCATATTTTAATACCATTTTTACAACAGACCCTTTACCTTTTGGCTTTTACCTACTAGACACACACTGCTCACATCTTGTCTAGTCCTGTGTTTGTATGAATCCTGGTTATTTTAATTTCATTTCTAAGGCTTGCACCTCTGCTCTGTTGTTTTGGGAACCTGAAGGGCTGTGTGTGAGGAGCCAGAGTGACTCCCTTGTTCTCCTTCTGCCCCCGTGTGTGTTTCCCTCAGCTTCTCCACACTCCTTGGCTTAATTCCTCGTGCTCTTTGCAGCGTTTTACACTGAATAGTTGGGTATTTAAATGGGATTTCATGTGAGCACGCTCACTTTTCTTAGGGGCTCGTCTGCTGAGCAGTGGCCGAACCTGGAAATTACCTTGAATCTTAATTTGGATGGGTTTTGTGGGGCTTAATTGTTTGAACGTTTTGTAAGCGCGGCCGTAACGGGGTGTTTTATAACATCAGAAAAGATAGTTTTAATAAAGCTGTCTAGAGCTAGAAAGAGGAACTCTTTCTTTGATGCTCCTTTGGTAGATGAAAACATTTTTGTTCAATAGGAGACCAGCATCTTTTTTTTTTTGCTCATTTGAGACAAGTTCTGGCAACATACTGATATTCATTCAAATATAAATGCCATATTCCCTTTGAAATGCAAATTGTTTAAAGAAAAATAGCATATGGTAGAGGTAAGTACCTTTTCAAATCAGCTCCCACACTTTAGGGATGTGAGTACAGCTAAAATTATTCTTTGGAAAGAATCTGGAGCCTTTGACACATTGAAGCTTGAACTAATCAAGGCTTCCCAGTAAGCATATACACATATCCATATCAAGGAAACAGTGCTGAGAATACATGGATTAGCATAGTAATTTAACTGCCCCCTGCTAATCAACTTAAGCAACCAGCTGATGCGTGCAGGATGCATTTGAAGAGGCAACTCTTTCACAGCTCCGGCGTGGGCCAGGTAGCAGGAGCTTGGGTAGATGTGAAGATGGGAATCTGGCTGTGGCTGTGGGGACAAGAGGTGCAGGATATAAAGGCTTTGTGTGCCCAACACACAGGGCTTTGCTGTCCATGGATCAGGGAACCACGGAATGGTTTGGGTTGGAAGGACCCTTAAATCTCATCTGGTCCAACCCGCCTGCCGTGGGTAGGGACATCTTCAGCATTTCCACTGAGTACTGCTGGCCTCCTCTTCCTCACTGTCTCCTGCTTGCCTGCTGAAAGGCTGAGGTGGTTTCTGCTGCCGAGGCTTTATCCCTGAGGAAAATTAAAGGACTTTTGCCAGGTCTGGTTTGGGGTTTGCCCATTGTAGATGAACTGTGGGACTGTGTTGGAGAAGCTCTGGCAAGAGCAGCAGTCCTTGTTTTGGGGTGGCAGCATTAGCGCCTAGTGTGGGATTCATGTCCTGCAGTTGGACTGAGAAGTGGTAAAATTAGCACTGGATTGGGAAATAATGATTTTTAAATAAGGTTCTCAGTAACAAGTTTGTGCTAGAGCTGAACATATCGAGGAGGAGAACAGGAAAGGAAAGGCACTCTATTTTCTATGGTCTGACCCTTCTGATACCTACTCATGGATGCTGGCTTGATGGTCTGATATGTCATGAAAATACACACCTTGCAGCACCTGGACAAGGTGGGATTTAATCCTGAATAATTATCAAAGAGGTTGCAGGATAAAGGTTACCAGGCTAAGGCAGTAGGAAAGGGAGCTGGGCTGGGTTAATCACAGTCCAGTGACGTGTCACATGAATGCACCTGGCACCTGTTTTGTGCTAGCAGCCCATACCTTTGAGAGAGGTGCAGTGAAAGAAAAAATTCTTCTTTGGTTCCCAGAACAAGTCGCTTCTCAACAGGTTCATGTCACAGCGTGGGGTTGGAGTTTTCTCACCTCATTAAGGTGAGAGGAGAGCTTTTGGTGCTGACACGATGACACAGGAATCTTGGTGTTCTCAAGGTGTTGGTTTTACATCATGGTTAGAAGGTGATGGGAGGCTTGTGTTCAAAAGCTTGTGGACTAGGTAGAAGATGTCAGCATAAAAATATCACTGCTTGTGTTGTGTCTATGTTGGCCTAAATCTCAAGTCTGTAGAACCCACTCGGTCTCAAACTCTTGTCACTCACATCAGCCATTCCCTTTAATTTGGTGGATCATCAAAACAATTTCTTAATATTCATCGTTTTTCTGGATTGTGAAAAGCAGAGGAAAAGGGGATTTCAAAGCGAGCATCACAGAAGCTGATTTGGAAGGAGAGATTTCTCTTAAGGCAGCGCAAAATACAACTTTTGTCAGCTCATGTTTTCATTTTCTGTTGTGGTTTCAAAATACCGAATTGCAATTTAGTCCTCTGCTCTGTAGTGTCATGCCTTGGGAGGTCCCACCATGGTTCCAAAACCCACCTTAGACTTTGCATAATGAAACAAATGAGTTTTTCTGTCTGTATTTCATATCTGCAAAGCAGGGTTTGCCAGGCAGAAGTTCTTGAGGGCTGAGTAAGTACATTGAAGGCACAGATACTGTGATGGATCTGTGTTAAGGACTAAAGAGGAGATTTTGTCTTGGGAAAGGGGAGGAGAGAAAGGGACAATTATGCCAACTCTAATAAACACAAAGTAGTTCACTAAGCTCTGCTGTCTTCCCAAAGGCTGCTCTGGGAAAAGACATAATGATAGAACTGGGAGTCAGGAGATCTGGGTTTTATTTTCAAGTCTGCCACAATCTTCCTTTGTGGCCCTGGGTCATTTAACCTCTGAAAAATGGGGGAAATGATAGCAGATAATTAACAACCTCACAGGAGCATTGAAAATTAATTCATTAATTTTTCTGAACTCATCAGTAGAAGGTGCAATGGAAATGCAAAGTGTGAGAGTGCGTTATAATACTGCGTCTGCTCCTTTCCCTTTGCATGTGTTTTTTAAGAGTGTTCTTCAATCCATAGAGGACCTGTGGGGCACCTTTAGAGAGCCTGCCCTGAGGAATGAAACTGGCACTGTAAATTCTTTGTGGCTTTATGATATGCAAGGCCCATTGCTAGGAATGGAGTAAAATGTGCTCAGAACCCAAAACTGCGGAGCAGGTTTTGGCCCATAGCAAGTTGCGAGTAAAACCATCAGAAACCTGAGTTTCTGGAAAGGTTTTAATTGTTTCTACTCTAAAATGTATTCAACCAGATCCCACTTGTCCTGTTTTATGGTGAGAAACCTGTCCCTGTCACTCCCCCTTGCACACAGCTCCCAGCATTTTAATGTCCTAGGCCTCAGTGATGGTGAAAATACAGAAGTGTTTGCTGGGTAAAGGCTGTTCTTTGTGTGTCCCCTTTTGTGTCACATTCCTGGGACCAGCCCCAGGAGTGACACTTGCAGTCAGGCCAATGTCTGCTTTGTGTCACGGTGTTGTTTTAAGATTAAATGTCCAAGAAAGTTTTTTTCCCCTCCTTGGTCTCTCAGTGCTGGCAGTCCTTTGCTCCCCAGCAGTGTGTTCTTTGGGGACATACCTTGTCAGGAGTTATTTAGAGGCGGATTGTTTTAAACTCTGGGAGTTGGCTCAGTTGTATAAACGGTGGCTTTTAGGAAGAAATTGATTTTCTGTGTGCAGTCTAACAAGCAGAGAAGCTCCAGAGAGCGTGCCTGGTAGCAGAGTCGTGGAAGATCGTGTTTCCCAGAAGGTGAATGAACAGAATGAGGTGATGCCATGAAAAATTTGGCTTTTTTGTCTTCTTAGCTGGATTTGAGCCAGTCTCGGGACCGTCAGCTCCGGCGCTTCAGGGAGGGTCGTTGTGTGGGTGAAGTGACCCCTATTTCTGCTCATTGAGACCCCCCACATCCATCCCGACGCGAAATCCCTTCTGTGCTCTCTATTGACACGCTCTGTTTTCCCTTTGTGCCTAGGGAACGTGACTGCTAGCACATCTGTGTCTCAGATGGCCAGTGGGATCAGTCTGGTGTCCTTCAACAGCCGCCCGGACGGTTTGCACCAGCGCTCCTACTCGGTCTCCAGTGCAGATCAGTGGAGCGAGGCCACAGTCATTGCCAACTCTGGCATTAGCAGTGGTAAGAAACCTGCAGCTCTGGGGGGGTCACGTGCCTTGGGGTAAACGGGGAGTTTGGTGCTCTTGGTGGTTTTTTTTCCAAAAGGGAAAAGAAAAGAAGTGAAATTCGCGATGTTGGGTGCTGAGCTTGCAGCATCTGAGGGAAAAATTGGAATTAGACAAAAGGGGATGGATTAACTTTTAACATTAACTTCTTCTATGTGTGCACGGAGTGACAGGGCAAGGGGGAATGGCTTTAAACTGAAAGAGAGGAAGTTTAGCTTAGATATTAGGGAGAAATCCTTCCTTGAGAGGATGCCGAGGCCCTGCAGAGGTTGCCCAGAAAAGTTGTGGCTGCCCTGGAAGTGTCCAAAGCCAGGCTGGATGGGACTTGGAGCAGCCTAAAAGAATTTTGTGACTTTTTTCAACATGAAGAGCTAATGTAGTTGCAATACTGCTTAATTTTAATTTCAGGCACGTGATCTTAGGATCCCAGAATGGCCTGGGTTGGAAGGGACCTTCAAGCCCATCTTCCCCTGCCATGGGCAGGGACACCTTCCACTATCCCAGGTTGCTCCAAGCCCCATCCAGCCTGGCCTTGGACACTCCCAGGGATGGAGCAGCCACATAATGTGTGTTGTTTGCTTGATACTCACGTTCCTTGCCCTGTGTGATGGAGATTAGCAGTAAATGAGCCTCCAGATCTTCTCCTCAGCGTGTCCTTCCTCTGCTGTGCTCTTGCTCCATTGCCTGCACACTCCTGGCACAGTCTTAGTGTTTCCTCTGTGGAGCATTTAACAGCATTAAAAGGAGCAGGCGCTATTCCTGGTGGTGTTTTGGGATTATTAGATTGTAGCAATAATTGTTTTTAAAGGGTAGATGTGGTATTTGCTACCAGACCAGGATCAATAGGTCAGGAGAAAGGGGAGGAATGCTGTTTCTGATGGCTGCCCCTAAAATGGGAACAGTTAGGGGAATATGGGAACTATTTCACACGTCCCACATATATCTCTGTGTCTGTAGAAGGTCTGAATCTGAGTACAGCCCTGAGAGCATCTCTGGGTTTTTAGTGCCACCTTAGGAGAACAGAGGGTTTAAAATCATGATCACCGTGTTTCAGAGTGGCATTAACTATCAAATTCATACCTAGCAAAGCACAGACTTTTTTTCTGGAGCTGTAAACATGGGGGCAGCACCTTCAGGAGAATTTGCATTAAAATGGTCCAGATGTTGCCTAAGAATTTTCTGACTGAGCCTTGCAGGAAGGCAGGGATGTTGTGAAGCAGCACAGTGAAATAAACAATTCAGCCCTGTCCTCTTCTGTGTCCACCCAGCTCACCCACTCCTGGTTAAGCTTTTAGGGGAGGCAGCATTGCCCTGCATGGATGCTGAGCTGGTTTCCCACTTAAAATCATGTATTTTCTGCCTCCTTTTCCTGAGCTGCTTTGTCATTTTAATCCACCCCAACTCCACCTCCCTTCTGAGAGGTTAGACCAAAGTTTGGGCTTTTTTTGTGCCTTTCATCCTGTAGCTTTTCTAAGGCAAGATGAAGAATGTTGAGTGCTGGCTGTAGGAGGAGAGCAGGAGCTCTAGGCTGCAGTCCTGTGCACCTCGACACACCTGCAGGCAGGTGAGCAGGTGCCATCCCCATGCCAGATGTCCCAAATGAGGCTGCAGGGGAGAAAAACCTTCAAAATTCAGTGAACTGCTACAAGTGGCATGGAAATAGAATCTTCAAAAGTAGAAATAGCCCCCAGATTCCTGCTTTGGCCATCCCCTTGGCTTCAAAATGCTGGATTTGCTGGACTTGCCTTTTGCTCCTGCTGCTGATCCCGAGCTGGTTTACAATTCCTGGTGAAGGGAACCTTTTCTCCCACCCCAGCTCTGCAGTCTCCCATATGTGCAGTACCTTTTTCTGACTTGACATTCATATGGGATTAGTTCTGGCTCAAAAGAGACGACAGCCAGAATTATCTATGAAATACTTATTTTGAAATTGCAAGTGACTGGTACTTGTGAAGAAGCCTAGCTCGAATAATTTCTTGCAGAGGTTCTAGTATTTTTTTTTTTTTAATGTTGAGGGGTTGTTTTTTTTATAAATATTGAGGGAAAATTGGATTAAAAACGAGTTTTAGGCAACTAAGGGTCAGCAGACTCAGAAGTACTGCACTAAAACTCTTACAAAACCTCAAGAATAATTGATTGCTCTGAGTGTATCATCTTTGGGTAAGCTCAGAGATGTGTCCTTTATGTTGGCAAGTTGACGCATGAAAAACCCTTTTTAATTTCTGGGGTTTTTTTCTCCATTAAAAGATTTTTGAATTTAAGTCATAAAAAGCTAATACTGTGAAAGCAGCAGGTATGGCAAGAAGCTAAGCATCTTTTGGAATTCAAATGCCAATGTACTGGAGAATATGCCTGCTTATTGTCACGTGGTTTTATTGTAGACAAAATAACATATTGGGATTCAATTTTTCTCTGCACCTTTTTTTCACATTAAATTAATACTTTGTGTGGCTCCAGAGAACTTTTCAAAGTCTTCCAAACCAGACCTTTGGTTTCCTGGGGCTTCTGTCTTTCAAGCAGCTGTGAACATCTCCTAATTAGATAAATTACTTTGTAGTGGGCAGAGCCACAAAACAGGAGGTGCTGGTTAAATTAAAGGGGAAAAATAGAAAAATCCATTCTCTGAAATGGAATGCCCCACTGCTTTATGACTATTACTGTTGTAAGGTTTTACATTTAAGTACCTGAGGTTTAAAATTAAATGTCTAATATAATTTGGCGCTGGTAACATGAAGCCTGTGCCTGCCCTGGGAGAAAATCTCGACAGCTTAGTTTGGTGTTTCAAATTGCTGCGTGCTGGATAGTGAGCAGCTCGTGCTGCTGGCTCACTATTTAGCTCAGTCCCACCTGCTGTTCAGCATCATTTCCAATGCAGGAACATATTTGCCTTAAAAACTCCTGAAATTTCAAAAGGCTGTTCCAGCAGCACATGAAAAATTAATTCTTTTTGCCTTTTTTTCCTCTTTTTTTCTTTTTTTTTTTTTTCCCTTCTCCTCCGTACTCTTGTAAGTGCTTGACAGAAGTAATTTTAGCAGCGAGAGAGAATAAAAACTGGGGGCAGTAAATCCCTGTCCAGGAACCTCTTGTGTAGATTCTTTATGGACCCAGAATTGATCTGCGTGTCAGATCCTGATGTAGTTTCAACTGTTTATCACCCTAATGGTGGTAGAGAGACCATGAACATCAACTTATAATCCCCCATGAAAGAAATTGGTGTTTGCAGTCAATGAAGGAGCAGCTCAGCTTTATTGATAGATTTGGAACAATTACTGCTGCTCCAGCTATTGGCCCAGAGGTTTTCCTGGATCCCACTGGAAGCCTGCGATGTTTTTTCCTCTGATAAATCTCCTCCTTGATGTTTTGCTTTTTTTTTTTTTTCTTTTCCTTCTTTTATCACCCAGAATTATCTGTAGTTGCTCATTGCTGGGGAATAGGAGGGCTCCTGGTCTCAGGGGAGCCATTTGTGACCTGTTCTGGATTGTGCATCCCACCATTCCTCCTCTGTAAATCCAGCTGTTATTTTCATAAAACCAGAACATTTTTACAGTTGGAAAAGCCCTCAAATATCATCAAGTCCAACCTTTAACCCAGCACTGCCAAGCCCACCACTAATCCCTGTTCCTAAGTGCCAAATCCAAACATTTTTTGAACACTTCCAGGGATGATGACTCCACCCTTTCCCTGTGCCAGTGCCTGACCCCACTTTCAGTGAGGAAGTTTTCCTGACAGGAGGGGACAGCCAGGGGGTCGGGCTCTGCTCCCAGGGAACAGGGACAGGAGGAGAGGGAACGGCCTCAGGCTGGGCCAGGGCAGGCTCAGGGTGGACAGCAGCAGGAATTTCCCCATGGAAAGGGTGCTCAGGGATTGGAACTGCCCAGGGAGGGTTGGAGTGGCCATCCCTGGAGGTGTCCAAGGATGTCCTGGACATGGCACTCAGTGCTCTGGACTGGGGACAGTGACAGGGTCACTGGAGGGTTTTTCCAATTCCATGATTTTAGTGATGCTGATGCCACTAGAGAGATGGGTCTGTCTGCTCTCCAGCCTTCACAGTTTGTGCATCTCTGAAGAGCCTGGCAGACAGACCCCCAGTTTGCCAGCAGAAGTTTTTGTGGTGCCAGGAACCACAGGCAGCTGCCTTGCAGAAGTGAGATTTGTGAGCCATCACTCTGAGAAGACCAAGGATGTAATTTCCTTCCTGGGGATGAAGCAGCAGCTTGGTTCATTCTCTTTTTAAATGTCCTGTTTTATCATTTGGCTTCTGTGCCCTGAGACCATCAGAGGGAAGGATTCAGCATTCAGCTCTTCTGACAGAGCACTGCAAACAGCACTTTGCACGGGACAGGGATTTCTGGTCTCTGGACTTGTAAATTGTCATTTGAATTCCAGCATGATGTAAAATTCTGCTGTAAATCAAATATCTGTTTAAATATCATCCACTTAGGCTTTATCACTGTACAATTGCTTGTACGGGCCATTTGAGCTCGGCTGTAATTTATGGAAGTTGTAATACCTGGTGTCTTCTGAGTTTCTAACAGTTTGGTGTTAGGGTTTATTAATGTGAAATTGAGTTCTCACTGTGCCATGGGGTGTGAGAGGTCGCTGGAGTGTTGATATTAATGCAGACCTTGCAACTTGCCTTACTTGTCTGATCCTAAGTGCTGGGAATGATTAAATGATGGAACCTTCTGCTCTGCCTTGGGAAAGGAAATGGTTCAACCTGCATCTGACATCAGAAAATACCATTTAGAGCTGCTGGAATTCCATAGGCAAGTTCTTGACCAGGAGCAATGATATAATTTCAAATAGATTTATAGAATTTCAGAATTGTTTTTGGTCAGTGTATACAGATGGTTTAGGTCAGAAGAGCTTTTTTCTCCTTTTTAAATATGGAAATTGTGACCGAAAAGCAAATATAGATTTATTTTGTCCCTTTTTTTTTTTTTTTTCCCTAGCTACTTTAGAGCAACTCTGGGATTTTCTGTAATTCTTACCACTTAATATAATAAAATTCACCATGCTTAATATATGCACATAGTTTACATTATCTTACATAGGACAGGAAAGGGAACATTCTTCTACTTTTCATACCTCTTTGTGATCCACAAATAGCTTTCGGCAAAATACTTCCAGAGGGAAACCACTGCAGTTCAGCAGAGTAAACTCTGCTAGCAACAACTTATTATTTCCTTTGTTTTCTCAGCATACCTTGAGGAAATGTGGGTTATAAAGCAGTACTTTCTAACAATTTGTGGAAAGCCATCCCCTTTCAGCATGAGGTTGTGTACTGAGAAACTTCCAGTATTTAAATTCACCTGGCATTCTTGACAAGCTCTCACCTGAAATAGCCCAGTCAACCAGAAATATTAAAAAACTCTGTGTAGCAGTGTCCTAGGAAACTGGTGAATTTTTGGATTTGCTGATCCTGCAGGACTTGAGGTTTCACACTGGTTTTAATTCAGGCAGGGGATGGTGGGGTCTTGCAGCCTGTGGTTCCCCAAAGTAATGTAAGGCCTGGAGGGCAATGGTGATAAATAAGTGCTCTGAGAAGGGGCTTGGAGCAGTAATCCAGCTGGTGCTGTCTGTGCCTGGGCATTTTGGGAATGTGTTAGCCCCTGGAAGCAGCAGGACCCAGAGCTTACCCCTCCTGTTGTGCAGACCACGGGAAGTCTCAGCCTGATGGGAAACTTTGGGGTCACCATCCCTGGAAGTGTAAAAAACCGTGTGGCACTTGGGAACATGTGCTGGCTTAGGGGCTGGACCCAAGGGTCTCAGAGGGCTTTTTCAACCTAAATGATGCTGTGGGTCTGTGCCTTTCTCCTGCCCATCCAGGCCATGGGTGGCAGCTCAGTGACCACCAAACTGGAGATGAGCTGCTGCCATCTGCTCCCACTGGGCCTTGTGTCCAGCAGAGAAGTGACATCAAAGAGTGAAAGATCTGAAAGCAGCTCTTTACTTTGTGTCTCTGGTGGCACCAAGAGCGCTCTGAGGTTTAGGCTCTGCCATGATGTTGGTTTAGGGAGGACTTTGGGCACTTCTGCACAGCTTGGCTGAGTTTCAACTGCTCCTCTATTTATCCAGTGCTGCTGCTTAAACCCTGAGCTACATTTTTGCAGTTCTGCATCTGCTTTTCTTGTCGAAGGTCTTCTTCTTTCTGCTCTCCCCCTGATTAAAACACAAAGAATTGCTGCATTCAGCAATTAAATCCTGCTCTTGATTCCAAGAAACATGAGTTTGCATCCTCAGGTAATTTGACGTTGGCAACCTGATGCTGATCTTAATGTTGCTCACAGCCTGGAGTGCCAAATGTCTGTCAGTAAATTGTTCATGGGACTAAATTAACTTCTTGACTGAGCTATAAAGCTCTGGGTTTTCCCAGCATTTACTTATGGATGGTTAGATACTGATTTTGCATTTAGTTTGGCTTTACACTGAAGTAAAAATGCAAGTAGCATGTTCTTTATAACAGGGGGAAAAGGTGGTTTATTTCTGGTTACTGATGCTGATTAATCTGATTTGATTGTCTGGCAGTGTTCAGTAAATCTGTGCTTTTTCTGCCTGTAGCTGGGCTTGGTTGTCACACCTTCTCTGTTATCCCCACTCAGGAGAAAAAAAGAGGGAAAAGCCCTCAAGCCAAAGCACTTTACTTCTATTCTTGGAGTTCAGGCTTTAACGGGACAGAACAGTGAGGAGAGTGAGTGTTGTCTTCATCAGCTCTTCAAGCTCCTGCCCAAGAAACACTTTCCAAAAGTCAGGGCTTCTCCAGGAAGGCAGCTGGATACCCAGCATGCTTCTGTGTAGCTCAGACATTTGACATTTGATAGATACAGCTCTTAGAAGTCTGCAAAATGTATTCTCTTCTCTGGTTTTGTATTAGAACCATTATTTTGAATTATTACATAAAAACATTTTCATGTAAGGTATAATACTGGAGATGATCACACCTGTGGACAAAGGGAATTCTTTGTCAGGGAGGCTGTGCTGTAATCTCATTTGTATTTTAGAAGAGTGTAAGTTTTAAAGGTTTTAATTTTGCATGTTTGCAGTTTGAGGTTGCTTTAATCTGAAATGTTTGCAGTAATTGCAAGGAATTAAATACATGAGCTGGATTCACACAATATCCTGCAGGAGGTTATGGACTTTGAAAATAAAATCATGTTTGCAGACAGCATTATAAATCGAGAGACACACTCTCAAGTAAACACAGAGGAAAGACATAATACTGCGAGAGCAGAATGTGACATTTTATGAACTCTTTGATTCAAGCAGTGTGGCTTACAAATTCCATAAGCCCAGTGAATTCTGTATTTATGGGCTTTATAAGGAAGACTTAAGGAGGGAAGTAAATAAGCTTCCCAAATCAGTGAGCTTTTCTATTTTCTTAATTGTTTTATCTTACTGTAAATAAGCTAAGTTTATCTAATAATCTAAATTCTACATTTATTTTAAGTTTTGTAAAGGTTTAAACGCAAAGTTGAGAAAGCAAAATGTTCATGTCCCACAGGAGCAATTCCTGATTGGAGGATTTCTTCTTTACACATCCACACTTCAGAAGTTCCGATAGATGCTTGTAATAGTTAGATTCTTGTTTAATGTTTAATGTTGCATTATTGTTTAATGTGCAGCCAGGAGTGCGGTGCTTTGTTTTGTAGGGTCTGGAGGAAGAGTGTGCAAGAAACACACTCAGTGCTTTTATCCCTTCTGGGGCTTAATGAAATTTCTGTTCCAGTTAAGAGCAGAGCAGTTGCCTCCTCAAGCGTGGCTGCTGGCGGGCTGGGTTTCTCCCCAGCCCAGCTCCCAGAGTGGGTTTTTAGGGATGTTGTGTATTCCTTACCTATGGAATCCAACACTTCAAAGCCACCTCACAGCACACACGGCTCAGGGGGTGAAAGAAGCCTCTGTGCCGGGCCCTGGCCACAACCTGGGGATTGTTGGGGGCCAGCTGGAGCGCAGGGCTTCCCTTCCTGCAGGTGGGAGAGCTTTTCCTTTCAAGTGCCCGGGCCCTTCCTTTGTCACAGTTGATCTCATCCCTTCATGCAGCCAGGCTGTGCCACCCACGGGCCAGGAGCACCCGGTGCACCGGGGGCTGCTCCGATGGAGGGCCCCTGCCTTATTTAGCCAAGAGATAGAAAGAGGGCTTGATTAAAATTGGAAATTACAAAAAAGAAAAAAAAAAAAAAAAAGTTTGTCGATGGCAGTTGCACCACCTGACACCTCTGAAAGACAGAGCTTTGTGTTTTAAGAGCTTTGCTTTTCAGCTCTGGGTGTCTGCGATAGGAAAATGTTTGATTTTGCCTTTGATTAAGAGCGGTCTTGGTGTTGCTGCCATTATTTCTCTTCCTTTCTGACAGTGCTGCTCGTGGCATACGTTACCAGGAAAGCCTTAGCTTTTTCCTGCCTAGCATGATGCAATTAACAGCCAATTTGCTGTACAGCAATTATTCAGCTTTAATTGGAAAATGTTAATAGTGAAAGTCTCTTGATTTTTTTTTTTTCCCCCTCCAAAACACTGATATTAGGGCTTGTCACTGAAGTCTCGTGGACTGACAGTGGAGAGTTTCCTAACCTCTTCTCAATTACCACAGAGTGGGTTTGAAGCTTGAAGTTATCCACAGGTTATACAGACAGAAGGTTAAAGTACAGGAGTAGAGACGAGACATCTTTCTGGCTCTGAGCATCCTTTGAAGAGAGTCAGTTCTTCCTCTCTGTCTTACTTTGCCTATCTTGAAACACAAGGTAAATATTTTAGTAGGAAGTGATTCAGTAAGCCACGGATTCATTATTTTCCAAGTGCCTGCTGACCTGCAGTCTCTATTTCAAAGCAAGATGTTGTTAAATGAGGATTTTTTTTATGCAATGAGAAGAGAGCGCTGATGGTTAGATCGGGGTGGAGCTCTGCCCCCCTCTGTGTAATTAAGGTGAATTTCTTCTGCATCTCTTTTTGATCTAAAATTAAATTTGTCACACACTTGTACGTGCCTGACCATGATGGAGCTTGCTCACCCAAAATGTGTTCTTTTAGTGTGCTCCAAGGGTCTGTTTGTTCCCACATCACCAATCTGGGGATGGTCCTGGTGGATTTGCCACGTCCAGGGTGCTGCAGCTGGCAGCTGTTCTTGAGGTGCCTGATGATCTACCTGGCTTCAGAAGGGGGAGATAGAAACCAGTTACAGCATGAAAAATAGAAACACAGAATGGTTTGGGTTGGGAGGGCCCTAAAGACCATCCTGTCCAACTTCCCACCTGGACAGGCTGCTCCAAGCCCCACCCAGCCTGGCCCAGACAGACCAACACGTGACCTGGAATTGAACCAGGAGCTTCTGCCCGGAGGTGTGTCTTCAAAAGGACCATCCATCTCCTTTCTCCCTCGTGAGGAGGGAACAAACTGCCTGAAACGAGCAAGTTACCTGCAGTGAATGCCCAGAATTCCTGCATTCCGTGCTGCTTTCCCCCTCCCTGTTCCACATCACAGCTGATGGCCGGGGGAAGCCAACGCCCACGGCATGGCACACCCATTTGGCAGCAATTCAGGGTGACACCACGTAGGGCTCACAGGGCTGATGCTGCCCAGTGAAAAGGTTCTGCCAGAAGAATTAGGGATGTTCCCTGTACATCTCGACCGCAGGTCTGTTCAGCAGGAGCCACGGAGTTACTTTGCCTTGGGATGTGGTGGCATCCTGCAGCATCCCAGACTGGCTTCTCTTTCCTGGTTTGTTGTCCTTATGTGTTCAAACAACTTGTCAGGCTTGATCTTTCCACAGGGCACGTTCACATCCAGAGCAGAGGAGGGGAGTGCAGGGATGCGTCTGTGTGACGGGCGATGAGATAAATTAACAAACCCTGCTCGCTCAGGGAGTAGTTTGTATCATCCCTGCCCCTGACCTAAACCTGCTGCAGGCAAGATGTGTGGAGGAAGGAAGATTAGGATCTCATCCCCAGTTCACGTCCTGAGGTTGCAGGTCCTCTAAAACACAGTCTTTGCTTTGCTTGTCACCGTCCTGGCAGCACAGGAGAGAGTTGTGTAGGAATAGTTGTATCCTCTCCTTGTGGGAGCTGATGAATTCCTCCTGGAAACGAGGAGCTTCCTTTGAAAGGGAGCTTCTTTTCTTCCCAGCCATCCTTCAAGTTCCAGGGAGCAGGATGCTGTTTTGCCAGCACTGTAATGTGTTGCTCCTTAGGAGGGAAAATGTACTTTTGTGGGATTTGTTTAAGGTCTATTGTTGCATTTCTGCTCTCATGCTTCCTTTATGATGGCCCAACATTGTGCTTTGGTAAGGAATGAGCTACAGGTGATGTGTCTTCCCTTTAGATAAGGGAGATGGTAATGAGGGTCTTTCCAAAATTACTGAAGCCTTCCAATATCTGTGCCTGAGCATCTTGAGGCTGATTGTCTCTCCCAAGGCTGTGGACAATGTCCCTCCCTTGTCACAGAGTGCAAGGGATACTCATGCCCTGGGGTCTGGAGGTGCTGCCACACAGCAAGAGCCAGACCCTCCAAAAGCAGGGAAATCCCTCTTCTGCTGCCTAGAAGGAAGCTTTGTTTTCCTTGTTTAATTGAAGTTGCTCTGAGAGGAAAGGAGTCGTTCAGTGGGGCTTCCTGGGGATGACAGGACAGTTTTGACATTTGCAGGCTCTGGGCACAAGGCTGCAAAAATGGGAGATGCCGTGGGAAGGGAAGGCTCCCGAGGCTCTTTGGTGTCCATCCCCCAGTTCTGCTCAGAGCTCCCTTTAATTTCCTTCAGTGCAGCAGGTTAATTTGAGCCCTCCATAGCTCGAGTGTCCGAGCTGAGCTCAGCTCAGCGATGACCAGCTGCACCAAATTCCTCCAAAGGTGTGAGCTCTCTGTACCTGACAAATATTTGCCTTTTTTTTTTCCTCCTGGAGGCTGCAATCTCATGCCACCCCTTCTCCCCTACTCCCAAGTGTTTATTACATCCACGGACTTGTTTCAAGCTGCAGTTCTGACAGGATTTTAATGTCAGTCCTGTACATCTGCGCTGTGCGATTGCAGCGTCCCTTTCACTTCGGTCTGAGGCAGAGGTGGAAGATAAAGAACTTGATAGAACATTTATGGTAATAGCTGTAAAGGGAAGCTGGAGAGCAGTGGATTTCACAGCCAGAAAAATCTCAGCTCAGGGAAATGGGTCTGAAATACAAACTACAGATTTGTATAATAATAGTTATAGTCTCTTGCTTCCCCTGTTTAAATAAAAGGATTGCTTTTCTCACCTTTATTTAAAACACATGTGTGGAAGATGAAAGTGTCCAGCTATTTTTTTATTATTCAGTCCACCAGCTACCGACATCTTTGCCTTATTTCATTTCAGCACTAATGGCACAGTGAAAGTTCTGAAACACCCTCTTTGGATTCAGCCTTCCTTGGGTCGCAGCAAAGATTCCTGCTGCAGGCAGAGCTGTTGCTGTTGTTTTCGTCATCAGCGCTTTCTTTCTGCTCTTGAACCCGGTGCTATTAATTGTGTTGCTGCTTCTGCTCTTTAATTGATCCCATTCACCGCTCCCGCTTTTGTAACGTCTGACTTCTTGTCACTTCGGCAAATCAAAAACCCAAATTAATCAATCTCCAGCCACTTGAGAATAAGGCCGTGTTGGGGAGCTGGGCTTGACAAAAAAGTCTAATTTCACTTTGAAAGCCTGTTGGAAAATTTTAACAAGAAGATGCAAGAAAAATGTAAACCAGATCAAGCTCGACTTTGGTCTGTGGAGAATAGCGTCACCTGTTGAGTTTGTTTCAAGTTTTTGTAAATAGGTGATTTGACAAAAATATGAAATAAATCAAAAGACACGGGGATAGAAGGGGTCAGAATATCCTTGGTTCCGCTGCAGATGGTTACACAGGAGAGAGGGTTGTGTGTGTGGCAGAGAGAATAGGAGCCGTGGGCCAACGACGAAGCTCCGCTCTTGGACTTTTGTGTCCCAGCCTTTGTGCTGTGCTATTCCCGTACCTCACATGTTGCCTCTTTTCCTGCTTTTTCCACTCCCAGCTCCTTTACCCTGGCCTGGGGTGCTCATCCTGGCTTATTGTCCCTCTTTCCTTGGCCTCCTTGGTTCCTGTGCTGGCATCTCCTGCACCTCTGCTGCAGGTGCTGGAAGAGTCGTATCTCGGACAGGTTTGGACTGGGGGTGCTTGGGAATTCGGGATGCAAGGTAGTTGTTTTTCTGTTCTTGGGGCACCAGGAAGCACAGTCTGGGTTTGGATTGAGTTTCAGACAGCTCAGAGTTTGGGGTGTTCATCTGGAGAACGGAAGGCTCCGGGGAGAGCTCAGAGCCCCTTCCAGGCCCTAAAGGGGCTCCAGGAGAGCTGGAAAGGGACTGGGGACAAGGCATGGAGGGACAGGACACAGGGAATGGCTCCCACTGCCAGAGGGCAGGGATGGATGGGAGATTGGGAAGGAATTGTTCCCTGGGAGGGTGGGCAGGCCCTGCACAGGGTGCCCAGAGCAGCTGGGGCTGCTCCTGGATCCCTGGCAGTGCCCAAGGCCAGGCTGGACAGGGCTTGTTGCAAAGTGGGATGGTGGAAGGTGTCCCTGCCCATGGCAGGGGTTGGGATGGGATGATCTATTGGGTCACTTCCAGTCCCATGATGCAGTGATGATTCTGTTAATTTTCCACCCTTTTCAAATCCAGGAGGACACTCACCAAGTCCCTAGGGGGCACAAATGGAGTTGTCTTTGAGATCCATTTGTTGAGCATATGCAGCTTCCAAATAGCAAAATAATAGAAAAGATAGGAAGTGGGAATTCTTACCTTTTACAAAATATTTGTAACACTGGGAGAGGATATGAAATTGTTTCAAACAGCAAATAAAGCCCAGTACAACAGCACAGCTCTTGAGAGTCTTCTGAGGATTGGATTTCATTTAATGTTCTGTCTCTTGACTCTGGGTTGTAGTTGTAGACAAAGTGTTTCTTCTGTTCCACCCCTCCTTTCTTCTACCACAGTTTGTCATACTTGAAAGGAATTTCTCTCATGACTATAATTGCAAAATGGATCTTGGAGGGAGGCAGGCATGGCACTTGCCTCGTGGAGTAAAAGCTGCATTGTTTTTTTTGTTTTGTTTGGTAAATTCTCACCAACGAGGGCTAGACTTGCACAAGCAGAACAGTCTCTGTCTTAATCCACGTGTCGGGCACCTGTAGAGAAAAATCACCATGTGAAGAGCAGAGGGGTGGGGTTTTTATGTCCCATCTCTGCATAACTCGAGGGTGTTTGGTCACCAAGTGTTACTTGTTGCTTTTGGGTGTGGAGTGAGATACTGCACATCCTAACACAGGGCTGCCACGACCCTGGAAGTGTCCAAGGCCAGGCTGGACAGGGCTTGGAGCAAACTGGGATAGAGAAAGGTGTCCCGTGGCAGGAGCTGGGGTTTAAGATCCCTTCCAAGGCAAATAATTCCGTGATGTGGCTGTGTCAGCTCCCCCTTCCAGCTGAAGGAGTTCATAATGGCACTGGGGAGGGATGGAGGGCAGGGGGAGGAAGGCTCCTGGCAGCTGGGACAGAGCGTGGGCATCTCTGGCTCACTCCTGGAGGCTGCAGCAGCAGCAGGCATGGGCTGAAGCACGAGGATGCTCCGTTTTGGGGGAGAAGACATTTTCCAGCAGGGCTTTGCTGCTCGTCACTTCCAAAACAGTTGCAAAAACGAGGCTGTGCCGGTCAGGACAACCCCAGCTCCACGGCAAGGGGAGAGTTTTGTCCTCGGTGTCGTGTAATGGAGCTCTGCACCCTGCAAATGATGACCATCATCAGGGGAAGCTGTGCCCGTGCAGTCCATCAAGAGCCGCAGAGCTAATGATGGGCTGGGCAGATAATCGGGGGAGAGTTAATTGTAAGGTTCGATATGGCATCTTGTCAGCAGAGATAAGTTGTCACGTTTTCCACTTGAGCTGAAACTAAATGATTGTAAAATAAGTTATGAGTGTCCTTGGGCCTGTCTGCCAGAATGATGGCTAAGAATACATTCCTGGCCCATCAGTCTCAAGCAGCCCGCTTGATATTTATGCGAACTGAATGTTATTTTATTCCCCCTCTAGTCATGCTTGTCAGCTTCCCGAGTGAAAAGTGAAACTGCTGCTTTGACTCATACTTCAAGTATTGAAGCTCGGAGAGGCTGCAGATTGTTATTATTATTACCAGTATTATATATTTTTTCGGGTGTGTGTTGAACATTGATGCCCGATTGGGAAGAACTAATGGCTGACATTGAACGTGCGGGATGGCTGGAAAACAGCCCATCCCAGCCCAGTGGAACGCAGCTTATGAGTTCCAGTGCCTCTGTCAAAGCTGGTTGAGATGGGGAGTAATGAGGCGCTTGCTTTTTTAATTTGCCATGCCTTTTTCCTTGCCTTTTTTTTTTCCCCTTCTTTTTTTTTTTTTTTTTTTTCCTAATATATATATTTAATAGTGCCGGCAGTGGTCGTCTGTTCTCAGGCGTGGTAATTGATACCAAATAAAATGCATTATTTGTATTCAGTCAGGAGGATGAAATTGCATTCAGCGGGCTGAAGCCTGAACTCATTTACAGTTTCCCCAAGCCCGAGCTTTCAGGAGCCCTCTTTTCAATTTGAAGAATACCTTGTCAGGCAAGGGAAGGAGAGGGAAATGGGAGAGCACAGCGTGGAAGCCCGGCGCCTTTTGATTGCTCATATTTTAAACCGGGGGAACGTTAAATAACTCCCATCTTCAAAGGGTGGGCTCGGAAACCGGGAATCCGGGCCAGCAACGCGCCGGCCGTACCGGCTCGGCCGCGATTATGAGGGACCAACCTTTCCTTGCTGGTTGAGGGGGAGGGAAAGCTCCAGGCTCCCACTTGAGAGCAGTTTGACCCAAGGACAGCAGGTTATTACCTGGAAGGGGCTGGGGATGACGAGGATTTACCACGGGAGGTTAATTCTTCAGCTCTCCGACACCAGGCGTCAACCCCGTACGTCCCTCATTTTTCAGAGCTCTCCAGCAGGTTTTGTTGGGGGGATTTACGGCCTGGAAATTGGACAGAGCTGCCACCAGTGTGTGGATCCAGCCTGATGGTTTTTAATGGGATGTACTCTGTGGTGTTGCCTCAGGATTCTGGGGTTTTTTTCACCATTTGATGGGTGCAGGGCATGGTTGTTGATGCTGCGGGTGCAGGAGTGGTGAACTCGGATGGGTTTAATTATTTCAAAAGTGAAAGCTGGGAATGATGGGGGGGAAAGAGAAGCATTTTGAATCATAGAATCCCAGAAAGGTTTGGGTTGGAACATCACATAGTTCTAACACCTGAGACAGGGACACATTCCACTAGCCCAGGGTGCTCCTAGCCCCCTCCAGCCCGGCTTTGGGCACTTCCAGGGATGGGGCAGCCACGGTTCCTCTGGGCAACCTGGGGGTTTTCTCCTTCTTTTTAAGTATCACCATTGGAAATCTCCAGAGTGGAGCTGGAGATCAATACTTGGGACTGGCAGCAACCCCATTGCATCTGTGCTCATGCCTTTGTGTTTCTGGCACCCTCTTTTGCATCTTCTTTCCATGCCATGGATCCAAAAGGATCTCTGTCCCCTTGGCTGAGAGAATTCCCACCAGGATTTTCACCTGGCTTTGCCTTCCTCCTCTCCTGGAGAGACAGCAAACTCTGCCAGGAGAGCCACTTGCACCAATTATGGGTCAAATCCTTAAAATCTCCTACACTGATACAGAGTAAATACATCCTCATGATTCCCTTTTGGGGTTAAATTCTTGGGAACTGGTTTCAATCTAGTGGATGTAGGGAAAAGAACAAAAATCCTTAACATAACGATTAATGTTTGGTTTGGTCTCTCTTGCCAGGCAATTAGCTACATAATTTATCCCCCACTAATAACTTAGAGCACAACTGTGTTTAGGGGGTAATTAGTAAATAAACTTTATTGGGAGGAAAAAGAAACCAAAATAAGTTGGCTTTTGTCAAATAGGCAGTTCTGTGGGAATTAAACTATGCAAAAAAAAAAATCAAAAGCTATTTTTTTAATAATCTTTGGCTTGATATTTTTCCGACATATTAAGTTAAATGCACTCCTGTTATTACACTTAAGCTTTATAATAAGGATTTTTATTCTTTTTCCCTGTGTCTGCTATTCTGAAACCAGTCATCAAGTATTTAACCCCAAAAGGCAATCATGGGAATGTATTTGCTGAATATCTGTCTGGGAGATTTTAAGGATATGGCACATAAATGCAGTCCTGATACTGCACTAAGGTGCAATATAGTATTTAAGCAAGGTTCTGGAAATGGCTTCACTTTCCATAATAGCAAGCACTTTCCTTTAAGTGTAGGTTTTATGTGGAGTTTTATAATTAAAATCCAAACCAAGCCAGTAATTAAACAAAAATCATATTACCAACCTTGGGGGGAAATCCTGGATTAAGGTTACTTGAATATTTACTATGTGGAAGGACCCAGTTCTTAAAATTGTTGGAGTTAATAAAGCAGGAAACTGAACAGAGTAACGTGGGATTATTTATTTTCCTAGGGAGCAGGTAGGAAGTGACCCTTTGTCACACAATTATTACCTGTACCAGGTGCACATGGCTTACCTGGTTTTCCCACCTTTATTGCCATCACCACCTTTTCAGTGGGTGTCTGTCTGATATTAATGACAGCACAGAACGTCCAGAGGATGTAGGGATAGCTCTGTTTGTGTATTAAAATGCCCAAGTGTTACACAAATTGATTTGGGGCGAGGGAAGATCTTTGGAGGAAGGAGCAATTGGAAGCAATAAAGTGTTTTCCCGTTGTTTTTGTGCATTCCAGCTGGCCTGCTCCTAAAATTGCTGCTGAGTCCTGTTAATCTAACAGGACCTGAATCAGCACTTCAGCCAAGTTGGGGATTTTTGGTCCTTTCTTGGAAGAAAAGGATGGATGTTGTTTGGAGAACCTCCCGAAGGAGCTCAAGAACGTATCTGCCAACAGCCAGGGGTTATAAGCTTGGATTCTGACAATCAACTCATTTCAATCTCACAGCATTTTGATCTTTTCTCCCCTTTTTGTTTCCCCCCCACCCAACTGCAGACACGGGCCTGGGAGATTCAGTGTGCTCCAGCCCCAGCATATCCAGTACCACCAGCCCCAAACTGGACCCCCCTCCTTCCCCCCACGCCAACAGAAAGAAGCACCGCCGGAAGAAAAGCACCAGCAACTTCAAAGCTGATGGCATCTCGGGCACGGCCGAGGGTAGGTTTCAAATCAAAATCCAAGCCTGAATTTTGAAAATGCCATTCCGAAGAGTGTTGTTAGCTCAGCTACAGCCTTGGCTCTGAATGCACGAGGGAAAGGGGATTGTGAGAAATTAAAGTGTGAGCTTGTAATGATGGAGCTGAACCGTCTGAGGCATCCCAGTGGTGAATTCAGCTGCCTGGAATGTGTTTAGAACCTTATTTTTAATAAATCAGAATCCCCAAGTTAATGTGGAGCATCATTAGGTGTTGAGGTAAGGAAGAGGCACACTTGGAAGGTTAACGAGGAGGAGAAACTCAGGTTCACTCCACAGCCCACAGATCACGTCAGAACTTGTGTAATTTTTTCAGTATTATTAAAATTTGTGTTATCACTTCTCCTCAGGCACATCCTGAGCTCTAGAATGGTCAACACTTCTGATGCCTCTCGTTGTTTGAATATTCAGCTGCTTGTGGAAGGCTTGTGTTATTTGAGGATAAAAGGAAAAAGGGGAGAGTTTAAATGTTTGGGTTCTTTTTTTTTTTTACGAGCCAGAAAGCAAAAGCCAAAAAGAACTTCTTTTTCTCCCTTAGTTTAAGCTTACTATTTCCACACTGCTGTAGCTGTTCAATGCCCTTCTGAAGGGGTAACAATGTGTACAGGAGCCAGGTATGATATAAAACATGCTTGCAGCTTTAGAAAAGAAGAAAAGAAACATGCTAGGATTCAACCAAAAGAGCTCCAGAAAAAGAAAGATGAACAAGGGTGGTTGGAGGGCTCAGAAACTGGGGAGTCAACACATAAGGAGAGATGAAAAAGGGAGACAATGGAATAACATTGTGGGAAAAGGGGAGTGTTGAGTAAGAAAAAGATGTGGTTGTAAGCATGGGAGAGTAAAAAACAGCTAATTCAGTATCAAAGAATGTTGGAACAAGTTCTGAAAAAAGAATGACAATTGCAGACAGCTGAAGAGACATTAAAAATAGATGTGATAATAGTATACAACTGAGAAGGGGCATGTTAACTACTACTTAGTCATCCTTATTTTCCATTTATTTAATTTCTCAATTGCACTTCTATCACATCCGGAATTTATTTCCCCAGCTATCTATACAAATCCTTTTTTAAAAAGCCATCAGCTTTTTTTTCATAACAGCTCCTGTTGTGTTCTCTTTCCAGTCATTTAACTATCTTTGCTGTTAGTTTCCCCTTAGTTTATGGCCCGAAGCCAAATTTTAGTTCAGCCTTTCATTTTTAATTTGTCCCTTTTTTTTTTTTTTTTTTTTTTTTTCTTTTAAAGAAGCCCTTTTACACCACTTATTTTCAAACCTCAATGACAAATTACAGAGGGGATTTTTTCAGAGCGTTCACCATTGGCCCAAGAATATTTTGTTGAAGTCAATATGAATCAAGACCAGCTGGGTATCGAGAGCCTTTGAAAAATCTCTTTCTGAGCAGTTAATAGGTGTATGTTTTCCTTCTCCTGGGGAGATTGTTTTCACTGGAGCTGGAGCCTGTGTGGTCCTGGGCTGCAGGCACAGACCCAGAGGGAGCAGTGGGGGTTTGCACTTGGGTCTCTTGTCCCTGATGTCCCTGTTCTGATTGCAGAGTCCATCCTTCATCCTCCTCTGTTTCCTCTTCCTCTTTTCCTCCTGTTACCTGAAATCCTCTTGCACTAACTCAACAAAATTGTCCCCTCCCATAGGAATGGGATCAATGTGCTTCCAGAAGGGCAGGAAGATGTTGGCAAGCAGCAGCTCAGTAACACCCAGGAGCCTTAAAGGGAGTAGAATCATTTAGGATGGAAAAGCCCTCTGGGGTCATCGAGTCCAGCTGTTCCCCCAGCACTGCCAAGGCCACCACTAATCCCTGTCCCCAGGTGCCACATCCACACATCTTCTAAATCCCTCCTGGGATGGGGACTCCACCAGTGCCCTGGGCAGCTGTGCCAGGGCTGGACAGCCCTTTCTGTCAAGAAAATGTCCCCAGTATCCACCCTGAGCCTGCCCTGGCCCAGCCCGAGGCCGTTCCCTCTCCTCCTGTCCCTGTTCCCTGGAGCAGAGCCCGACCCCCCCGGCTGTCCCCTCCTGTCAGGAGTTGTGCAGAGCCACAAGGTCCCCCCTGAGCCTCCTTTTCTCCAGGCTGAGCCCCTTCCCAGCTCCCTCAGCCTCTCCTGGGGCTCCAGCCCCTTCCCAGCTCCATTCCCTGCCCTGAACACGCTCCAAATTGCCAACCCCTCCTTTTACAGTGTTTGTACCTCTGCATGAGCCCATCACCTTCCTTTGACCTGCCTCTTCTCACATGTCTTCTGAGCTGAGCACCCTGCTCTGTTTGGGACTTGCCAGTTGTGTCTCAGGAGTGCCTCAGAGGTTGTTAAATTCTTTAATTTGCCACCATCTCTGTAAAGCACAGCCCTGCTGTCGGAAAGCAGCGCTTTGGCCACAAGAGCAGAATGAGGAGTTTCCAGGCAGGGCTCTGGGCATCCCAGAGCTCTGGGCATCCTTCAGCAGACAGCTAATCTTGCTGGTCCTTGAATCCTTGGCGGGGCTGGGAGGGGATGGCTGACAGCGAGGACAGGCAGCCTCGTCCGTCAGCGGCAGCTGAAGGAGAAGGCAATGAGGCGTGCCCCAGCTCCCTGTCCTTTTAGGAGAAGGGCGTCTCACAGAGAGTCACAGTGCCTGGAGATTGCCATTGAGGATGTCCTAGCAAGACTCAAAAAGGCTGGGGGGCTGCTCTTCCCAAAGGCTGGCAGATTTTCTAGGACTTGTGTTGGTGCAAGGCAGAATCACCGAATCGTTGAGGCTGGGAAAGGCCTGAAGGATCCTCGAGTCCAGCCAGGTTCAGGCTGTTCTGGGTGTTTTCTCCAAGCACTTGAATGTCAGAGGAGTTAAAGTTGGATCTCAGGGAAGGGTTCTTCCCCAAGAAGGGTGCAGGGAATGGGCACAGCCCCAGGCTGCCAGAGCTCCAGGAGGGTTTGGGTACCACTCCCAGGGATGCCCAGGGTGAGATTGTGCCCAGGGTGTCTGTGCAGGGACAGGAGTTGGATCAGTGATCCTTGTGGGTGCTTTGCAACTCTGGATATCCCATGATTCTAGGATTTCCACATCTATCTGGCACTTCAAAGCAGTTTCCACTTCCAGTTATTTCCCTGTTCTCCAGTGCTTGGCTACAAATCTGTCCAGTGACCTAAATGATTCCCGTGGGGATTTTTCTTCCCCCACCGCAGCATAGATCTGCACTCTCAGAGGATTACTGCACTTTTGAAGACCACAAATCCAAAATAGGCCATCAGAGGTGTTCTGGGAGATGCAAACACTTTGATCAAAGTGTTTGAGATGCTGCAAATGGGCTCCAGAAGCCTGTGGTGATAACTGTGGGAGAACCATGTCTTCCTTCTGGAAATCCTGGGCTCCACGTGCAGAGGAGGAGGAAGTGGATCCTCCTGCAGCCCCTGTTCTCAGGCAGGTACAATGGATCAGAGTTAAATGGTGTGGGTAATTCTAGATTTTGTGTTGCCTTCCTTTGGCTCCAGGCACGTTTCAAGTGTCAGCTTTCAAACAGGAATTCTGAGTTCCTTCATTTTCACCTGCACCAAAGCTGAAGTGTTCAATGAGGTTTAAATCTGGTCTTCAGCAAACTCAAGCATTTTTACTGCACTTTGCAGGGCTTTTTTTCCCTCCTTGAACATGCCTGCTTTGATCATTGACCTCTGCCCAAGTATTCAGATATCACGATGATGGACACTGAGCTCAGGGTGGTTCACCAATTCCAAGGCCTGATGCTCATCCCTTTTATGCCCTTCCAAAAAGGTCATGCTGATTCTTCTCTCTCCACACTATCTGCACATGCACAGCCCTCTCTTTCTGGGATGGCTTCTTTCATCTCACTTGGTTTATCTCTCAGCAGCTTTTCTGAGACAATGCTCACAGCAACACAAACGCTAAAGCACCTGCGCTGCACTTGGACAAAAATTAAAATTCCATTCCTATTTCAGAAAATCAGATTCTTGTGAATATTTTTTTTTTCCTGCGCAATGAAACCCAGGGAGAAGTTTTTCAGTTCTCTGTGCAGAACTTGTCACTGAAAAAAAAATCCCTCGGTGTTTTTGAGGGTAGCAGCAGGAAAGCTTGCATTAGGCAAGGTGCCAGCAACCAGCAGTTTTTTTCCCACCATGCTGCCTGAAGTTGCTCGGAGCAGGATTAGACAGAGCTGTGTTTCAAAGAGGAATGGCTGCTCACAGCCTCATCTGTTTGGGTCCCCTTGTGCTGCTGCACTTCCTGGAACAGCCAGGGATAATAGGAAGGCTTTTCAGCTGGAAAACAAGCAGAAAAATTAAAAAGCTTTCTTGGAAATACTCTTCACAGAAAGATCTTTCCCAGTGTTTATTTTTCTTACTCTTGTTAGTTTGAAAGCTTCATGGCTGTGCCAGCTTGAGCCTGCCTCCCCTCCGTCCATCTCTGGGATTTTAGGAAAGCCCCAGGCTGCCTTTCAGCACTGGGACCATCCCTGCTCTCCAAGTTTTTCATTACCAGGAGATCCAGCCAGTGTGTGCTGTAGGGCCAGCACAGCCACATCCCAGTGGGATGGGTACATCCACTCCTTGGGGAGACCATGGGATCATGGGCTGGGCTGGGTTGGAAGGGACCTTACAGCCCACCCATGCCACCCCCTGGGCTGGGACACGGCCAGGGACGCCTTCCACCATCCCACTTTGCTCCAAGCCCCCTCCAGCCTGGCCTTGGACACTTCCAGGGATCCAGGGGCAGCCCCAGCTTCTCTGGACACCCTGAGCCAGGGCCTCAGGGAAGAGAATTCATCTCCTCCCTCAGCATCCTGGGTTTGGCAAACCCCCGCAGCTCCGCGTCCGTGCGCGCAGGTGGAGCGGGGAGACGGCGCTCGAGGAGCTGCAAGTGTGATCAGCAACTTCAGGAAGGCTTTCCAAACTCTCTGAAATCCGTGTTCTTCTTCATCATTCGTTTCTAAAGAGGTTTTGAAGGACAAAGAAGGACCTTTTATGTTTCTTCTCAGAACTGTTTTCTTAACACAAAGGTATTTGTTCTGTGCCCCTTGTGCAGTAATTGCTTTTCCTGGTGCTTTGCTGCTCTGTGCAGTCCAGACCCAACTCCAGGTTTACACTTTCTGGCTTTTAGCTAAAGGATGAACCCCAGTTTACTGAGAAATCCTATTTTTGTTTTTATTTTCCTGGAGTAAACTGGTAAAGGTATTTTAAAAACCCTTGTTTTTTAAAAGCACACGTGTTTTGTGTCAATGTGTGTTGAAAATGAGCCCTAGTTAAGCAGGAAATTAAAATATATTCATTTGTTTTCTGTGGATGGAAGAACAGGGTTTAGTGACACCTCTCATCTGTTCTTTTAGCAGTAAGCAAAACCATCAGTGCTTTCAGGTGGTGTCACCCTGTGTCCCTTTCAGACACCCACAACCAGAATGACAAGGTGAATTAGGGAAATGCAGTTCTCTATATAACACCTGAAATTCTGCTTTTTTTAAGTGAAAAAATCAGGAGCAATACAGGGGGGTCACTGAAATGCATGGAAAAGCTGTGGGCATTTCTCCTGCAGCCTCCCACCCTAAGCTTTCCTGAGCATCCTGGTGATTTCTGTGCTGGCATCATACCCTGAGGTGATTTAAATGTTCTTGGTACCACATTGTGGTGTCCTGCACACAATTTTTACATACATTTCCTTGGGTGCAGTGTTTAGGCAGTGTGGTGGCCACAGTGAACTAAACAAATTGTATTTCTCTAAGCTTTTTGTTAAAAAAAAAAAGTCATTTGGGATTTTTGGAAGTTTAGTGGAAACAACTCAAGGAGCAGAAGTGGGAGAGCAAATTCTTCCTTTGACAGATGGACCTGACATTGTTAATGCTAATACTGAGGTATCATACACTGAATTAAGCACCCTGATGAAGGAGGGTATTTTTACTTGCTGCTCTTAGATATATATTTAATTTTTTTTTTTTTTTTGGCTTTTTATGGTCTGGAAGAAACCTTCTGACATTGTCAGAGGACAGCATGTTCACAAACCTTTCCAGCACAAAAAGCCACAGCGTCGTCACTGCCTTTTCTCTGAAATGTAATATCTTGACCTGCAGCTGCAGCAAGGGCAAAACCACTCACCTATTAAAGAGTTTGTAACCTTTGGAATCCAATCCATTGGATGTCGAGGTCCTTGGATGGATTGTGTTGCTTGAAGTGATGCCCAGAACTGAGCTGCCACCAAAACTTCTTCAAGGAAAGCCTGTTTGCAGTCCATTAGAGGATAATTAAGTGTACAGCAAACAGGTGTTGCCCATGAAGGAATGCCACAAAAGTTATTCCTGGTGATATTGCCATCCTAATTATTTTAGCTGGTCCCTATAAATCAGCTGTCAATAATTACAGCCTGCTGTGTAATGGTATTGGGGTACAGCAACAGCAAAAGTTTGGGGATGAATCAGGAGGGGAAAACAGTAATTCCTTAATAATACCCTGCTTTTTTTTTTTTTTTTTCCCAGTTATACTCTCCTTAAAATGATAAGAGGTATATTTTCCCCTCTAAAAAATAAATACATAAATATAAAATTTAAAATCCCAAATGCAGACCCACATCACACAGAAGAGGAGCATGTTCCCATCCTGTCGTGCAGTATTTCTGTGCATCTTCTGATGAAGAGTTTAGAGACAGCAGCTTTTGCTTCTATTCCTGGTCTCTTTAAGTGCCTGAAGTTTTAGGAAGTAAATGTTCAGGCTTTTAAAAAATATTCAGGGCTTAAAGAGAGAGGAATACAGAAGTGATATTTTGACCGCAATGCTGAATGAAGAAAATAAGCATTTATGTGGAACTGGAGGGGTTGGCAGGATGAGCAGATTCCTAGGAAGGTTTATGGGTTTTAAATAGCTTTGTAACACATTTAGGGTTACTGCTGAAATCTCTTTGTCTACAGTTTGTTGGTCGTCGTGTCATTTGTGTGGTCTTCCTGTACATGAAACATTTCAGGAACTGCAGCAAATAACATTTTGCTGGATTTCATACTGGACACAAAAAAAAAAAAAAAACCCACTTCCTAAACCTGGAGTTCAATGAGTTTGCTTTCAGTGAGATTTTAGGAGTGTGTTTAGTTAAGTATTTGCATCCTTATTTTGCAGATTATCTCGGCAGAGTCGTAAGCCTCCCCTGACCAACCATTCTCTGCTCTAGCTGCTTTTTAAGAAAAAAAATTCTTTAAATACATCCCAAAACAAAGCAGGTCATAGGGTTTAGTTGGCATTAAAAATGAGCAAAATGCCTAGCTGTGTTTTTCCTGCCTGCAGGAGAACTTTCAAAAGAAAACCCAGCAGTGTGTGCCCATACCTGTTGTCCCTAATGCCAGATGCTCATTTGGGCATCTGTGAATTTATCACCTCTCCCTGTCAAAACACTCCTGGGCTCTGGGATCAGCTGGGATTTCATCCACAGTCCTGGCAGAGGGCTGTGCACCCAGGAAGCAGGAGGGCAGAAATTAAAAAATCCAGCCAGAATCTTCAGAGCCTGACTTTCAACCAAGGCAGAAAGGTCACTTGTTGGGAATCCTCGAGCCTCGGCTGCCACAGCCTCGCTGACATGAAAGGGCTGCTGCTGCAAGGCACTTATGTTGATGCTGAGGAGTGAAAGACAAGGGAGGTGAAGCTCATCTATTGTTTTAACCTACTTCATTGCAGGCTAAACAAGTTGAAAGATTCCTGCTTCCCTTCAGAAGCCGGGGTCGGGAGAGGCGGCCGGTTCCGCCCACCCGGTTGAAAGGAAAAGTGTCACAGTGGTGGTCAGCAGGAAAAGGGATTCTGGAGAGGATGAGGCCTGGGATGAATTGGTGGTGGTTGCACACACTGGCACATCTGGAGAGTGAGAGAATGATAGCACTTTATTTTATTTTCTACGTTTAGTAGAAGATTAGTCCCATTTTGAGCACTGCGACAGCAGAACGGCTCGCTGGGTATCCAATGCCACGCTGGGATTTGACCTGATTTTTTGGGGAAAGGAAAAAGTTTTGAGTAGCTCTGTAACTGAATGAAAACAAGTGACACCTTAGCATTTCACTGGCTTTGGGTAATTAGTGTCCTCAGTGATGTGCTTGCCAGCTTGACACAGAGACCTTGGTTGTGAAAACGGTTCCTGATGTCCACAAGGTGAAGTTTGCAAAGGTAGCAATGAGCGTTTGTAAAATGTTAATCCTGCTACAGAGGTTGGTAGTTCTGTTCCTTAAATAAGAATGTCTGTTCTACAAGTGCCTTCCAGTTTCTTTGGAGTGTAGGGCAATATCATTTCGTTATGAACCTATATACCTAAATTAAAACATCATAAAATCAGGTGATTATGTATGATAAAGCTACAGCCAGTGAAAAGGCTAAAATCGGGTAACTGTGCTCAGCATAATTTTGTCCTCCTGTTCACCTCTCGAGGCAAAGTGTCACAATTTCACTAAACAGGGTATTTTGGTGTCGAAGGAAGATCTAGGTTTTGAAGGATGCACTTGGACTCATCAGTTTCTTGGAAGTGGCCTACCAGTGGGAAACAGCTTTCTTTAAAGGGTGCAAGTCCTAAATAATTCCCTTCAGAAGAAGCCCTGTTGTGGAGGTTTGCCATGTCCTGTTTGCTCAGTCCTGGAATTCAAGGGGGATTGTGTCAGGTCTGATCTACCCAAGGCTCATTAAACATATCAGCTCTTGGCTGATAAGAGCTCATAATCCAGAGGTACACGCAGAACAGTAACAGGTCATTAACTCCTTTTTTAGTTGCAAACCCCTACATTTTAGTCAATTGTGGATTTTATAACAACCTGTAGATCAAGAAATATTTACCTGTAGATCAAGAAATATTTGTGCCCCTTATTGTTTTGATTCTTTGTCAAAGTGTTTGTGACATCTTTTAAAAACCATGTCCAAAACTGAGGAGAGTGGTGATAAATATCAGCCAATTGTACTGAATGTATGGCTGAATATGCATATATTGGCTGCAGACTGAAAGAGTAAGTTCAGGTCAGATGTTGGGAAGGAATTCTCCCCTCTGAGGGAGCTGAGGCCCTGGCACAGGGTACCCAGAGAAGCTGGGGCTGCCCCTGGATCCCTGGAAGTGTCCAAGGCCAGGTTTGACCAGGCTTGGAGCAACCTGGGATGCTGGAAGGTGTCCCTGCCCATGGGAGGGGTGGGACAAGAGGGGTTTTGAGGTCCCTTCCAACCCAAACCATCCTGGGATTCTGTGGAAATGGAGTCTTTTCATGCAATGATGATGTTCAAAGGGTAGGCTGGAGGAGCAGTGTCCCAGAGGAATGTGTTTGAAAGGGGACAAATCCATGGGGATGGGGTTCTCCATAGGAACACCACCTGGAGAATGCTGTGGCATGGCTGGAGATGGAGCTGCTGGAGATGATGGGAGGTGTCAGGCCTGGAGGAGGTGGTGGAGGTGCCATAGGTGGGAGTTGCTGGAGATGTGAGCAAGGTGGACTTTCCCTTCCCCTTAAGCAATTGTCCCATCACTGGAGCATTCTCCAGTTAAAAGCCACGACTGGAGCCATTCCAGTTCCCATGCTTTGTAGTATTGATGTCATCCCTGTAGCACTAATGCTGAGCTCTTTATTTCCAGCCCCTGGCCAGTCAGTCATTTCAAACCCATGTTGTTTTGTCAAGTTTTAAGTCTTAGATCAGCTGAAGTCCCCGCTGTAGATCTACGTGCCCTGTGTGAGGTTTCAGTGCTGAGCTTGCTGTTATGTTTATTTTATACCCTGTGCTTTAATCTCCTGTTTTCTGTCCCTCCACCTTTCTCTTTACAGACCAGTTACTTGTGATAGATGTTATGCATCATATGTGGTGTGTAACTCCAGGAAGCAGTAGGTAAAAAGGGAAACTTGAACAGGCCTCATCATTGACATTTTCCACCAGTTCTCCCCCCCGACTCTAAAAAAGAAAAAAAAAAAAAATTAATAAAGGTTTCTTTTGTGAGCGTGAGCTGGAGAAAATTGGCCATTTGTCTGTGAGGTAATAGGCTTTGGGATAATATGAAAATCTATCAAATGATTAAATTCAATGACATTAAATCACAATTCATGAAAGGAGAATACTGCACAGTTTAATTCTATTTAATTTTTGAGGGGGGAAAAGAAAAAGCCCTTAAAAAAAAAAGAAATTTGTTTGAGTTTCTCTTAAGCTGATTTCTCTGTGCTCTTTCTTAAAAGTGCCTTTCTAGTTGCCACACAGTGATGTGATCATTATCTGTCACCTCGTCGCCTTGCTGCCTCAACACGCAGTAAAATACAAAAAAAAAAAAAAAAAAAGAGGGAGAGGGGAAAAAAAAAAAAAAAAAGGGAAGACCAGAGGAGCTTGTGAAGTATGACTTCCTATCCCAAGACTCATTGCCTGCGATTCGTAGCGCTTGACAGTAATGATCTTATTACAGTACTCTGGACCTTGAAGAGATTTCATGAGGAGAGCGGGAGGACGAGGCTCCGTGTAATCAAGTGGCGCTGAATATTCCACGCGGTTTTGATCACACACTGATTGGGCACAGTTTTAGCCCATCTTCCAGTCAATTATGCATGGCCCCTCGTGCTCCTGTGATAGTCAGAAACATTGATGGCTGTTGTCTGGGGGTGGGGGGAGGCTGGCAGCCAGCCAGGGGTTTGAAGTGCAGTCATTCCGGGAGAAGTGCTTTTTAGTTGGAATTGATTACCTTTCTTTGGGTTTTTGCTTAATGGCAAAACTGTATTGGAGAGGGCTTCAGGTGAAAAATGGCCGTATTAGCCATTTAGAGTAGCTGAACTCCTAGTCAATTTTTAGCTTTCCCCTGTTTCCATCTAATTTATATTTAATGATGTACCGTTTGATAATATTTAAGATATTTCATTTCCAGTTGCTGCTGAGCACACATGTTGAGCACGTGTTAAGTGACAGCAGATCAGCATTCAGGTTTTAGGAATTAATCCAGTTGAACCTCCAGGCTGCCAGAACATGTCTATTTTGGCACCCGTGCCAGGAGACATCGGGATTGTCTGCGAGAGGTGCGAAGCCGACGTTCCCGAGCAGAGCCAGGGCTGGTTTTATCCCATAATGAGGATAAATCCCTGTGCTTTAAAACAGGCAAAGGGTCACTGGCCAGCTCCTTCATTTAGATCCTCGTGTCTCAGAGGCTGATTAGGCTGCTGTTTATTTCTCCCTTATGAAAATGTCATATTTTCCTTCATTCAGACCCCTGCAAATGAAAATGAAACCATGAAAGCCATGCCTGTTGAACTCCAGGTGCCAGAGGAGGAAATACTTAATTGTCAGTGATACTTCTTGTTCAGTGCCACTCTGGTTCCTCACATTTGAATATCCTGCAATTCCTAATTTTTGGATGCGTGTCTGGTTCAAAGGGATGAGAGTAGGACTTTATAGTAAGCTGGAGTACAATGCTGTATTATCCATGCATCAAATGAAGAGCTTATGTTTGGAATGTGCCAGGGGATGGAAGAATGCAATTAAAATGCTCTGGTATCACCCCAAATTTTTATTGCCATTAATCAGTAGAATTTTTCTCCACCTGCCTGAAATTCTTGCCCTTCTGTTGGCTCCCAGCCTTTCCTGAAGGTATTTCTGCCACTAAATGCCCCCCTCATGGTACTGCCCCTCTTCTACTGCTTCCCTTTTATTTGGATTGTTTATTTGGATTGGTTTTTTCCCCTAAACTAAGCTCAAACTGACCAGTCCCACCCCTAAAAAAACAGCTTTAATTTTTTTTTTTTTTGTCTTCTTTAAATCAGTTCTCACCTCCCACATCGGGGCCAGACCAGAATTCACAGAAAAAAGTATGTCATCTTGGTGGGTTTTTGCTCTTCAAAACAGAGCTGTTGGGCTTTGTTCCAATGAATTTGGGTTCAGCTATTGTCTGAAATTCCAGATCCTGGTTTTGGGGGGATTTGTGCCTATTTTGTGGTAACATTTTACTATTTCCAGGCAGCCTGGAAGAGCTGTGAGGATCTTTTTTTCCCCTTCCTCTGGAAGAGAAGTTACTCTGAGTCTGTATTTGCTGAGCTGTGTGTGCTCATCCCCGTGCCAGCAGCCAGGGTTTGCCCACCCTGAGAGAGGGGAGGTTTGACTCTGGGGCCTCTTGGTGCATCTTTGGTGCCCAAGTCATAATAAACCTGAAGGGCAGCTCTGAATTCTCCATCTTGGAGGGTAAAACCCTTGGAAAGGTCAACTTTTCAAGGGGGGAAATTCTCCCTCGTTGCTTCTGTTGACTCTGTTGCAGTGTGGGCTCTGCTGCCTGTGGGGATCCGTGGTTTTGCTCACCTGAGGGCTGGGAAGAGGCAATCGTGGAACAGATCCCTGCTCAGCAGGGCCATGGCAGGGACACGGCCAGCTCCAGCAAACCTCCCTTGGGAGTGGGGTGTGGGATGTGGGAGACACCTGTGGCTTTCTGCAGCAAGGATGTTTTAGGTTTGGGCTGTCCCCTGGGAGGCTGCAGCAGGCAGGGCTCATCCCATGAGAGGTGCTGGCCCCACGGCCCCCCTGGGCCTTCCAGCACTGTGGTGGCTTTGGTTCCTTCCCCAGAGCTCCCAAGCCATGTCCTGAACCCAGGGAGGAGCAGCTGCACTGCCTGGGCGTGGATGACACAGCCAGGCTGGAGTGGTTCTGCCTCTGCTTCCTTTGACAGGGATTTGGCAGCTCCACGGCTCTGGTGGCTCCCTCCTCCTTCAGCTCCTCCCTTTGGGGCTTCAGTGGCTGCCTGCACAGTGTGCAGTGGTCCTGCAAGCTTTTCAAGGGGAAAATATATTTTTAAAGGAGGATTTTTTTTTAAATATTTTTTTAAGAAGGCTATTTTACTATTTAAATGCTCATTTCAAAGTTGTTGGTGATGCTGGCTGGTTTGTGACGATCGTAAACACAGGGGCTTTTCCAAAAACCCCTGAGTGGTAAAGAAAACACCAAAGGGACCCAGCCCCTTCCCAGACAACTTGAATGCTTTAACCAACATATTTCTACATGAAAGGGCAGCTCATGGTTTACTTAACCTTAAAATTGGAAGCAATATTATTACTTTGGGCTCAGCATCAGCGTTGTCACACACATGATCACTTTTGGGTTGGCTGGCCACCGTTCAGTGCGTGGCTTTGAATGGGCTTGCTTCTTTTATTGTAAATAAACACCATTTTATGGTGAGACCTGGTGTTTGTCACACAGGAATGACCCAGCAATCTGAGCCTGGGAAGGTGGATGTAGGGAAGGAAGTCTGGCAATACTTACCCAGTGACTAATGTACATTTTCATCCTAAAACTAAGCTCTCATCCATGGTAATAGTTCCCATTTGGAGATCTCTGAAATATCACTGAGGATTCCTGAAAAATTATTTTCAGGAAGACCCCACTTGCCAGGCAACTTACCTGAGTTTCACAGAATACTTAGGAGGCCTCCGTGTTTAATTAAATTAGAACAAACCTAATTGTAATAAATCATAGATTAATATGTGCTTAATGTTTTTAATAATAAGGTAAAACGTGAGTTAATGCTCGCCAGATTACCTAAAGACTCTGGTGTGAGGATCCATAGTGATTACAAGGAGAATGTGAAAATTGATTAATTTTTAGTGATTTGTCAGCTGTAATCTTTATTTCTCAGCCTCTTTGTGTACAATTAGACACGGGTTTGTCCAGCCAGACTCAATAATTAGGTCACCACTGCTTATGGTTAAACTTTGGATCCCAGATGTGACGTGAGGAGCTGAGCTTTGGTAACCCATGGAGGAATGGGATGTACTGGAATGATGGGTTTCCCTCTGTGGAAGAGGAGACCTGGGCTTCAATTTATGGTGTGATCTTAGACTTCATTTTATTTTATTTTATTTTATTTTATTTTATTTTATTTTATTTTATTTTATTTTATGTTTTGAGGGTGGACTAACAGAGCAGGTCTGCATAGAATCCCAGAGTCACGGAACATCAGGATCTGCTTCTACAGAATTCCATGTACGCAAGGTTTTAAGTGCAGCACTGTCATTTATTACTAACTAAAGAGTACAGGATATGCCCAGAGCTGTTATGACATGAAAAAATAACTGTGGAGGAGGTTGGAAATAGGTCTTTGCTTTTCTCTTAAACATATTGATGATTACCTGCTGCCTTTAGTAATAAAAATATCAATACAGCTCATCATTCTTTCTTTAAGTTGTGGATATTATTGAAAAGCTATTCCCAGGGGAACAACTGACAACACATTGGAAATACTGGTAAATAATCCATTAATAATGAACTCCTGAAACATGAATAATCTATCCATAATGAACCTTGCCGCTTCCCCACATGCCTTTTTTTTTTTTTTTTTTTTTTTTTTTACCAGGAATACTTCTTTCAGTCTTTTTATTTCCCCCACAGCCTCTGAGTGGTGGAGATGTTCCTTTTACATATCATCAGGCCCCATCATTTGTCACAATGCTACTCAATAGCTCATCTAAAAAAAAAAGTGAAGGGACGCTGTCAGGGTTGTTAGGCACAAAGTTTAACCTGCAACACTTGTGGGGGAAAGAGAAAAGAAGAAGAAAAGATTGAGATAAACTGTCCCCCAGAGCCAGAATAAAATCCAAGATGGTTTTTTGAGCAGCAAAGGAGGCAGCACGTTGAATCTCTTTGAGTCTCTGCTTGTCAGAATTGTGCTGGGCTTTGGTCCTGCTTGGAGGAGGATGTTGAATATACAAGGAACATGAAGAGGATTCTTGTTCATTCCAGTTCTCCTTCCAGAGAGACGTAGATTGTGGTGGAGACCCTGTGAAATACAAAGGGGTTTTGTCATTTCAAGGCAATGCCACACTCATACATGTAGGAATTGTCACCTCCTAGCTCTTAGTCCCTACTGGGTGCTCATTTTTTTTGTGGGTCTGTCCTAACACATCAACTCCAGTTTGATGGACAAATTCAAAGTGAAATTATTTTTTTTTTATCATCTCTTTTTTCCCCTCCTAAAAAGCTTTGTGGAAAGGCATGATGGAGATTTGAATCTGCCAGTAAAAGGTACTGCCAGACACCTCCATGATGGTAATTTTAGTCAGAAGTCCAGCCGCTTCTGCAAGGGGGTGGGAGGGATGGACTAGGCTGAAATGAAAACTGTGGGAATGCTGGGAGATTAAGTAGAAGAAATTCCCTCCAAGTGCCTGTTTCTATCCCAGCTGTGCATCTCTGGGCATAGGTTTCATGATTTCCCCTCCATTTTTGGGGTGAATCTGCTTCCCTGTGCTGCACCAGTCAATAAGGTGAGGTTCTCCTCTTTACCACTCACAGTAACTTCAGAGCATAAATTGATTACTCACAGTTTTTCAGCACATCCAGCTTATTCCCATCCCAAGCAGGAAAAGCTGACTGTATTTGGCAGAGCACTTTAAGGGGTTTTTATCCTCTCAGTGACATTACAGCTCACCTGGGGACAAAGTTCTGTCACTCTGGGGAAACCCAGGAATGCAGTGTCTGGCTGATAGCTCTGATTTTCTCATGAAAATTCTCTTTTGATTGCACCTTGTTTTACCTGGTTTTTCATGCTCAGTTTCTTTACCAAACCCATTTGTTCTTGCCCACCAAGCAAGTCCAGATCTGCCCACTAAAGGAAATAATCTGTGTCAACCTTTATTATATTTGATTGCACAGTGTTTTGTATTAGTGTGTTGTGGGGTTTTTTTTTGGTGCCATTTCTGTACCTGCAAGTTAACTCCACATGGAAAGGCCATACAATTTTGAAGGGATCTCGTAGCAGTGGGAATGTTGCAGAGGACTGGAAAAATCAAAAAAGGATATTATGGTTGTAGTTGGAAAGAGGGAAGGGATCCCAAAGAATCTGTGTGTTATTTAACCTCATACTGACCTAGTGTGAAATCCTGGGAAGGCTGATATGTGATCTGCTCAGAAAGTCATTTCCATTGGCAAAGTACCAGAGCTGTCCAAGTCTCTCACAGGAGATTGTCAGGGGATAAAAAGCTGGGCAATTTTCAATGCCACATTATCACAAGTATCTTTCAAGAGCAAATACACTGAGTTAGACCTGAGATCACAAGAAGCACTTGTGAATGGGGATTTTTTCCTTGCTTCCCATGGTATCAGTCATCTTCATACTCCATCTGCATTTCTCCTGCTACTGGGAGTGCAGCCTGTAGGGTTTTTACCACTCCAGAGATCCTTTAGGCCTTCTGAAGAAAATTCTTGCTGCTCCTTCTTTATCAGGTCCTCTTATCCCCCTGTGTTGAATGTTCTCCTGTGTGCAAACTGAGCTCTTGTCTTTCTGTGGCCAGCCAGAGATTCATCTCCTGAGGCTTTGTGTTCTCTATCCAGGTTTAGATGAAATATTGGGAAGAAATCCTCCCTGGGAGGGTGGGCAGGCCCTGGCACAGGGTGCCCAGAGAAGCTGGGGCTGCCCCTGGATCCCTGGCAGTGCCCAAGGCCAGGCTGGACAGGGCTTGGAGCAGCCTGGGACAGTGGAAGGTGTCCCTGCCCATGGCAGGGGGTGGCATGATTTTTATGATTTTTATGATTTATGATTTTTATAGAAGTGGAAATGATATTTTGAATGAGAACAATGGCAGATTTTGGGTGCAAAGCTGAAAAGTAACCCAAGAGAATAATGCAGACTCCTGGCAGCTCAGCACTCTGAGGGGTTTGCTGCTTTTGAAGGAGTGGCTTGATAAAAATAGGTTTGACTTCTACAGGGAGCAGGGAGCTGCTGATACAGCCAGTGAGATAAAGCTGCTGTTGATGTGCTGCTTGTAAATTTTAAACCCCATTCATTTCTCAAGAGGAGGAAATCCTGGCCTATTGCGCCTCAAAAGCAGCCCCATCCCTCTCTCCCAGCAAGGTGGGATTTGCAGTGCACAGAGATATTACACTGCAACAGAGCAGCCTTGACAGCTGTGGGTGATGCTGCAGCTCAGCTTTGGCCATCAGGAAAAATCCATGAAGGATCTGGAGCCTTCTGATGAAACCATTGATGCCTCTCTGGTGTTGATGATTTCATCTCTGCGCTGGAGGAGCGGGGCTGATCTCTGGAGCTGCCCCTTCCTGCTTTTATAGGATACTCCTCTTCCCAGCCATGCTCTGCCTGCCCCCACCACCACCAAAAAATAAAATCCACTGGGTGAATTGATTTGGGGCTCAGCCTTGATGCAATGCCAGCATTCAGCCCCTCACACCAGCGTGGCTGCGTTGTCAGCTGGACCTGATTATTTGGATGCTCCAGCAGGAGCTGCCACATCCAAGTTGGAGGTGTGTGGAGATTAACTGGTGTCTGTCCAACCATTTGTCACACAAATAACAGTGCCAGTGGAGTGAAATACTATAAATCATTTTTTTTTTCCAGGATTGAAACCTTTTATCAGTTGTGTCACTTCCATTATTCAGTAAGTGATCAGTAACAGGCGTGTGGTTGAGCCAGTTAGTAGTTAACAACTCAGAGCTGGGGCTTGTGAGGGAGCCTGTGACACCAGCAGCTGATGGAAATTCAGGATTTAATATTTATCTTTAATATGTATCTGAGTTGTTACTCAGGGTTTTGCTGGAAAGGTGAAAGGCAGCACAGCTTTGGCACAAGTCTCTTAATTCATGGCTTGGTCCCTCAGCCATGTGGTGTTTGTGTGGGCCATGCCTAATGGTCAAAATATCCAAATAGCAAATCCCATCCTCCTCTTCTCAGCTTCATTCCAGAGCTAACCACAGCAGCTCCCCAGGGATTTCCACAGCTTTTGGAAAAAAAGTCACATTACAAAAGTCAAATTACAGGGATGACAACCCTTGTGTAAGAGCAGCCACAACCCTGAGCTGGATGGATTTGTGCAAAGATCTGGGCAGATGCTGGGTAATAGCAAATCACAAACATCTTCAGCTTCGTGGTTTTTACATTATTTACTGGTATTTTGCAAATTAACATCAAATCTGAGGAGCACCACCCAAGACAGCCATAGGTGATAGCAACTTCCTGTGGGTGACACCCTTGGAAATGCAATCTCTGGAGAGGAGACAAAATGTTGTCTCTGCCCTTGGAAAGAATTTTTCTGTTCCCACTGGATGTCTTGGTGCCTAATTTCTCCCTAAGAAGAGGGCTGGTTTAGGACTCCTTCCCCAGAGAGGTTGAGACCTGTGCAGTAAGCACTACTTGAGCAGTGAGTTTGGGAAGGTAAACTGGAAGTTTGTAAACTCCTTGTGAGAATCCCATGCTGCTTTGTCCCACTGCTGGGACACTGCTTTGTCCTATTCGAGGTGGCTGTTTAATTGTGCAGGCTCTGAGGAGTTCTAAAATGCAAATTAATAGATTTATCCTAAAATGGTTTGGTTTGGTTTGGTTGGAACTTCAAAGCCCATCCTGCTCCACCCCCTGCCATGGGCAGGGACACCTTCCACTATCCCAGGGTGCTCCAAGCCCCATCCAACCTGGCCTGGGACACTTCCAGGGATCCAGGGGCAGCCCCAGCTCCTCTGGGCACCCTGTGCCAGGGCCCTCACCCTCACAGGGAACAATTCCTCCCCAATATCCCAATTTCCCTCTGGTGGTTTCAAACCATTCCCCCATGTCCTGTCCTATTTCCTGCTAACACAGCTACAGCTGTGGGTGTTGTGGGTGCACTCCTGCGTAGGAACTTCTGCCAAACTCAGAGTTCCAGTGAACCTCCATGCTCAGCTTGTCCTCCTTGTACCCAGCATCTGCAGGTCTGTGTTTTCCAATTTAGCCAAGGCAAGGAACTGGAAGTCTCCTGCTCTGTCACTGCAGGGTGATGTAGAAGCTCAGGCAAAAAGGGAGATGATCAGAAGGTCTTTTCCAGCCTAAATGATCCCCTTGTCTTAGCACGATAATTCAGGTTTATAGAGAAATAATCATCACAGGTGGCTGAGCACTTTGTGGGGAAAGGGAACACAATGAATCTCTCCAAGCAGGATTTTTCCAGTGGGGAATCCCTACTCTCACATGAGAAGTTGCACCACAAGCAGGGTGACACACTGAACAATTTACACCCAGCACTGGCAGGTTGGCTCCTGCTCATTTTCACCAGTGGTGGAAAGTCACAAAGAACTCAGGTTTATGTTACATATACACAAATATGGAGTTTGTGTGTTGTTGTGTGCCTCGGTTTTTATTTACCCAGTGTGAACTGCCCTTTTGCAGTAGGGTGGATGATGTGGATTAAAGGTGAGCAAAATGGGAGGTGGTAACAGTAATTCTGATTTCCGTTCAGTAGTTTACATTTCAGAGTAAGTCAGAGCTGGAATATCAAAGTGACACTGATGCCTAAACTGGGCATTGGGAAAATCAAATTCTTCATCACTTGTATCTACAGAAATTCTTCAGGATTTTTGGATTCTCCCCCCAAATTCTGATTCCTCTTCAGCCTTTTTTTCCTGCTGCTTCCAGGTGCACTGAGAGGGCTTTAGTGAAGGTGAATTTTGTGTCACAGAATTGTTCTTGCAGGGAGCTTGGACTGGGGGCCCCTTCCAACCCGAGCCATTCCCTGACTGTGGTGGCTTGGCCAGGAGGCCTCTCAAAGCCCAGGTGGCTTTGATGTCCCATCAAGCAGGGTTTGTTGTCACAGGTGCCACAGGTGTAGTGTCCCTGGGTGTCCCCTTTGATCCTGGAGTCCCCCAGGGTGCAGAGCTGGGAGGGGCAGCTCCACCACCGTGTCTGGTTGCCAGTGCCACCCCAGTGCTGGTGTCACCTGAGCTCCATGATCCTGGTGACAAGTGTGACACTGACCCCAGGATCAAGACAATTGGGTAGAAATGTGAATATCTTTGAAATTCCAGAGGGTCCAATATCTTGCATCAGACAGAACAGGCTGCCCAGGGAAGTGGTGGAGTCACCATCCCTTGGAAGTGCTCAAAAAATGAATATTTGTGGCACTTTGCTGTTGGGCTTTGTGACATTCAGTCACATGTTGGACTTGATAATCCTGAAGGTCTTTTCCAACCTTTGTGATTCTGTGAAATCCAGCTGTGTAGCCAAAAAAAAAAAAAAAAAGGAATTTAGTACAAGAAAAAAAGTATAATTGAAATTCATATTTAGGCTTGAGGCTCAGATGTAATGGCACAAACTGCTCTGTTACAAATCAAAAATAAGCCAAGGTGCACTGTACACTCCTGGATACCTCTGGTAATTAATGCCTGGTGATTACATGTTATTCCAGTCACATTTCCAGTTGTAAAAGACATGAGAAAAACAATGGAATGGAGTTAGAAGCTCTGCTTGCCCAGTGCTTCACTCACCTGGAGTAAATTAATAAAGATTCCTTTCAATAAAAATATTAAAATGCATTTAAGACAGATTTTCAATAAGCACATTTGTGGGGGGGGTGTTTTACACTTGAATTACTAGAGTAGGGCAGCTGAGGTTTACAGAAAACTGTCATGTAGCATTAAAAGTGATAGAAAAAAAAATCAATTATGATCTTGACAAATCCCATTTTGTCAGGGAAATATTTTTGTTTCCTCTGCAGGAAAACCTCTTATGGTCGTTTTGTGGGGTTTTTTTTTTTTTAGTCCAGATGTGTGCAAAAAAAGCCAGTGACAAACTGATTCCCTCAACTCCATAATAGCTCAGCTGGCCTGGTGAAGTCACCTGAAATTGGAGGAGCTAACCTTGGGAATGGGTGGCTTGAATGCTCCCAGCTTGTTTTGCAGAGCTGGAGCTGGGGGTCTGCTGATCACAGCCAAGCCATTCCAGCCCTGTTACATAGCAGGAGTCAGAGTCATTAAATAATTATACCTTTGATTAGCTGCTTTAACTGTTCATTGCCTTTGAAATATGATAGTATAATTTAGAGCTTTTATTAAAAGACAATTTTTCTAGGTGGTTGAAAAGGAATTTTTTTGTGTGTGTAGAAAAGAGCCATAATTTTCTGCTTCAGATAATGAAAAACTGAGAAAAATGTTTCCAATTACCATTTCCTTTTTGTCAATTGGAATCTTGTATGTTTATAGTGTATTGGAAAGGCACTGAAATCATTTAGTGGGTCCTTTACCTACTGCAGAAGTTTGGATGGAGAAATATTGCAAGGGAAAAAAAAAACAAACTAAAAACATTTTTTAGAAATGTTTAATTAAAGTAACTTCTTTTCCCCTGTCACCAGCAGAAGTATGAATGTGTTTTCATTTTTTTCCCCCTTCATTTGAAATGTTCAAAGCTGAAGAGAAGCCAAACGTAATTAACTATTAATATGATTTGAAGTATTACTTTTAGAGTGTTGTGTGGGTTTAAAATAGAGCATGGGAAAGGATTTCAGTTGCAGAGGAAAGAGCTGGGATTTTGTACCACAGAGTTTGAGTTGTATTTGGGGAAATTTCTGTAACTCAGCACCTTTATTAATTTACTTCACATCAGCTTGTTTTTTCTGAGTGTTCTGGAGTCCAAAAAGGGCATATTCAGGGCTGTTGCCATATGAAATATTTTCTGACTCCCCGTTTTTTTTTTTTTTTTTTTTGGTTGGTATTTTGGGACACATAATAATTATAATCCCTTCTGCTCCAAACAGAAATGTTGGGAAACTTCAGAGTCACGTTCAGGTGTTTAAAGATGGTTCATTGTGGAAAATCTGGTTTAATAAATAGAAAAATAGTGAACATACTTATCATCCCTTGCCATGGCAGGGGCTGGAACCAGATTGTCTTTAAGGTCCCATCCAACCCAAACCATTTTATGAGTCTGTGTTTGGTATAAGATCCATGCACTTTGTGGCACTTTTTTATTTTAAAATGTGGTGTTGGACAGATATTGAAATACAATGTATCCAGTTGATTTTACTTAGATATACATATTTACATATAGACCTGTATTCGATAGGCCTGGGGTTTGTCTTGGGGTTTTTCTAACCCTTTTTTGAGGAATTTTTGTCATTTCTGCTTTCACATAGGATAAGCCAATGTCAAGCCCCTTTACAGCCGCAGACATGAATTTGCATGATGTGAGAATGTCCTGAGCTGCCTCTCAATGAAATCATTTCAATCCTCTGACCAGACAGTGGGGTCTTGTTGGACAAGTTGCTAACCCAGAAGAGAGGAAACTCCCAGCCTGCCCCTGATGTAACCCCACGTGGTGCAGGAAAACTCGAGGAAGAGCAGGGGGAGGGCTGAAGTTTATCCCTAAATACTCAGCTTTGCCTCCCATCTGCCTCTTATTGTGGGAAGCCAGGACATCCCTCTGGCTGTCCTGGCTGCCTCGAGACCCTGGCAGGGGGCTCAGGGACCTTGGCACGAAGTCAAAAACACCTGTGGCTTTGGTTTCAGCCCGTGGAAAAAAACTGCCAGCTTTGTGTGAAGATTTACAGGTCACAAGAGTTTGAGTTAATGTAACTCAGGGTGAAAAAGTAGAATTTTGGGGTTTTTTAAAATGGGGTTCAAGAGGCAAGATGGAGGAATTTGGGTGTGTCTTGTCCTTCTCCTTATCGTCCATCTTTCACTGTGATTGGTTTAGAGTAGAGACACACTGTCTAACATAGGTGATGGGTATTGGGAATTAATCATAAATAAAGTACACATGGTTTATAGGATAAAATGGAAACACCATCCTAGAGGGCAGACAGAATGCCATGATCCAACTTGCTAAACAGAGCTCAGCAGGTCAGAGAGAGAATGTTACAGATAAGAGAAAATAAGCAGCCTTGAGAAGCAAAACCAACGCATCTGGACTTCTGCTTTGGCCGTGGGGCTGGGAGGAAAAGACTTTTTACAATCCCAGGGTTATCCTGACCACAGAACCCCGAGATGTTATCAAGCCATTCTCCTGGGCAGCTGTTACCTGGAGAAGCTGCCCTGGCCTGTGCTGTGGGAGGAGGATTCCCCTCAGCCTCCTCGCCAGTGTTCAGCTGCTGCACAGCCCGAGCAGAGCAGCACTGCTGGGGTGCCTGGCTGGTTTTATTTCTGGCACTGGGCACTGGAAGATGCTCTGGGAAGCACATGACACGCCAGCCCCCTTCCCCCAGCCTGGGTGCAGAGATCCTATTATTTCTGATAATTGATGCTGAGGGCTGTGGCGTGCCTCATTTAATCAGCACTGCTCAGCACACTCCAGGGATGTAATTCATGTAATTCCACCTCCAACATGGCTGGCCAGGCTCGGACACACAGCCACGGCAGTTTTTAATCAGCTGTCTGAGGACTATTTATCTAATCAGCCAAGAGCTCTGTCACAGCCAGACCAGAGGTGGCATTAGCACATCTGGAATGCCTCGCTGCAGCCCTGGAGGGAGGTGAGCAGGGTTAGACTGTGCATGTGAACACTCTGCCAGGGATGAAAGCGTGTTTCTGCTTATCAAAATGGAAAAAGAACTGAATTGGAGCAGGTTGGAAAGGGTTAACGCAGGGTTTTGTTGACTTTAATATCCTGAGCATCCTTAGAGAACTTCCCAGGTAACAAACAGATGTGTCCTCAGATCACACGTGGGTTTAAACCCTTCCTACAAACCCCTCCTGCTTTTGGAAAGGATGCTACATGATGATGGTGGTAATAAACATATTTACTGCAGAACCTGACTAATCAAAACTGGGCAGGACAAGCAGCTGCAGTAGCAGAGAATAAATAGCAGCCCCATTAAAGAAGGCAAACACAGAAATTCTGTCTGCTCGCAGCTGTAAAGTTATTGCCTGAGCAAATACAAAGAGAGGTGCTAATTGGGAGTGATTAAGTTTAATTGATTCCCAGTTCCTCCATATCCTAACAAAAGGCTGTCCTGAAGCCTGGTTTCCTCCTTCCTGTACCGACATAGCTCTTCTCACTCTGGGATGTGCAGGTGTAAAAGCTTCCTCTGCGCCAGTGGGGGCAGTTCAGCTGACAGGCAGCGCTCAGAGGCACCAGCAAAGGCATGATCTGTGTCCCCACACCCTGCTGGCTGTCCTGCCGCAGCTGCAGCTGCCACCACCACCCCCTGGTCAGGGACAAGGACAGTTTCTCCACTGAAAGGGTGCTCAGGCATCAGAACAAGCTGCCTGGGGCAGTGGTGGAGGAGTCACAAACCCTGGAGTGTTCAAAATGTGGGTAAATGTGGCACTTTGTGGCCACGGAGGTGTTTTAGCAGATGCTGGGCTTGATGTTGATGGGGCAGCCACAGCTTCCCTGGATCCTCAATATCCCAGCACCAATACTGTTTGCCACTTCAGTAGAAGTTAAATTAAATGCTGAGAAGTTGTTAACTTCATTCCAGATGTTTGAGGTTTCAGAAAATTTGTCTGTTTTTTTTTTTTTTTTTCCTGGAATCTTTAGTTAGAAACATCTCTTGGTGGCACTTTTGGAAGAAAACACACTTCCAGAAATTACTTCAAAAATCAGTCTACCTTCAAGATCTTTTTTTTTTTTTTTTGGGGGGGGGGGAGTTTTTCTGTTAGATAATTAAGTATTTCTTGCAGCATTTTATCGATAACCAGTTGGGGTTTCTTTGATTAAGCATATATATGATATATACTTAATCAAAGAACCCCAGCTGGTTTCCAACCCCAACCTCAATCATATATATATGTGATATAGAAAATAGATTTCAATAATAGATATAGATTATATGGATGGTATAGATATAGATTATATGGATTATAGATAGATATAGATTATATGGATTATAGATAGATACAGATATAGATATAGATATAGATAGATACAGATATAGATATAGATATAGATATAGATATAGATATAGATATAGATATAGATATAGATATAGATATAGATATAGATATAGATATAGATATCTCTGGAGCTGGCAACAAGAGCTTTTGCTGGGTTTGCTCTGGGGACCAGGAAGTGAAGCCAGAGCAGACAAACTGAATATCCTGGGAAATAATTGAAAGACAAAGCAGGCAGATAATGACCTGCAGGGCCTGTTCCAGCCTGGTTGTGGGTAACAGCAGTGTGTAATTCCAGAAGCAGGCAGGCTAGGATGGCTCTGCTCTCCCTGGCACATCAATCACCCTGCAGAGGTTTTGCTTGGAAGTGTCCAAACCCTTATTGAATCCTTAAAGGCAGGAGAGCACCTGGAGGAAGCAGGCAGGAGCCTAATCGATGCCAAAGGATGCATGTGGATGTATCAGGACCTCAGCATCTCTATGGAAAAAGTCCATTTGTTTAAAGGGAAGGGAAAGGCCTGACACTTAACACATTAAAATGGATTATTTCATCAATAGGTTAATAGAAAAGCAGGCTGCAGGTTCACTCCTGCACGCAAAACGTGCCATTAACGTGTGAAAAATGGGAAAGGCACTGGCAAAGGGTCTCTGTGCACTGGAGACCATCTTCCCTTTCAGAGGGGTGCCAAACCTCGATTTTGCCTATTTATATGTAAATGTTTCAGAGGAAAAACAAGTTTTCTGCAGGGCAATTGTGCCTCTCTAGTGCAGAGACTTCTTAAACAGGTCTATAAATGAAAGGGTTTTTCCAGCTTGAAGGATGCACCCAATGGAAACAATTTTAGATTTGATGATGTCACTCAGAACACTCAGTCCTCCTTTTCAGTATGGAGCATTAAAGCCTGCAGATGGCTTTATTCAAATCATACCTGGCTTAACAGGCAGGGGGGTTCAGGCAGTGCTCTTCCAGCTTTAATTCTTCAGCTGAAAATGGAGCTTTTTGTTAAAGCCTGGAGTGACTTCTTGTCACTGTTCCCTTTCCCTGTGGGCAGCTGGTTGGTCTGAGTTCCGTGGGGCATTACAGAAATTCCCTCGTAAATACTGAAGGAAATTTTTTTAAATTATTGTATCCTGGTACTGGCTGTGTTGTGAGGTGTGGATGACATCCTGAAGAGTGAGGGACATCTGTGGTGGGAGGGAGAAGGGTCTGAGGTCCCTTAGAAGACTTTTGAGTCCAACCATCAACTCACCACTGAACCCTGTCCCACATCCCAATGCCATTTGCACACTTCCAGACATGGGAATTCCAGCAGTTCCCTGTTCTTCCAGTGGCCCTCGGGTGTCCTGGTCTACTCAGATGTTTCATCTGGTTCCTGTGTGAGGAAACCCAGCCTAAGCAAAGTGATTTCAAGATTCTAAAGAAGGTGAAAATGTGTTCTCCCCTAATGAGCCTGGGAACAGAGTGCTTTTCAGCCAGATTTTCTGCTAATTGTGAAGCAGCAGCTCAGAGGATGTCAAAGTTTGGGTCAATTCTAATAAAACAAGGGTGTTGCTATTCTCTGTAAAGAATAGAGGGGTTTTTTTTCCTCCTTTCCAAATAAACACTCTGATTTTGCAGTGGGAGAGGAATTTTGGAGCAGCCTAGGATAGTGAAAAGTATCCCTGCCCGTGGCAGAGGGTGGAACAAGATGGGCTTTGAGGTCCCTTCCAACCCAAACCATTCTGGGATTTTATGATTCTGCTCCCTTTGAGCTCAGTGCTACAAAGAACATTTGTTGGGATGAGGATTTGAGGTCATTACATCATCACCTCAGTTTCTAAAGGGGATGATGTAAAAAGGAGGTTTAAGGGTGAACTCTGGGTACCAAGTGATCCCCACAGGCTTTTGGAGGAAAAGGAGCTCTTGTCTGGCTGTGTTTTGCCGTGAAGTAAATCACATTTTCCAGTAGCTGTTTTGTCCAGTCCTGTATCTTCTGCACAAATACTCCCTGCCTTTTTTTCCTTTTTTTTTTTTTAATTTTTTTATTTTTTTTAACTTCTACTGGTCTGTTTTGTCTGTTCCAATAGCAGATCCATTTAATCTTGTCAAATTGTGTCATGTTGTAGTGACTGAAAGAAGAATCACTCTGAATATGAGGTTTTCCACATTGGCCATGGATTGCAGGGGCTGAGTGGTCCTTGTGTGCATTTTCTGTGTGTAGCTCTTCACGTGTGAACAGGCTTGTGCTTGTATTTTACTTCACATGCTTTTTGATGTTTCTTTTCTCCCCTTTTTCATTGAAAAAACAAAATTTTTTTTTCCTTCCTTCCCCTTCTTTTTTTCTTATTTTTATTCTCTTTTTTGTTTTTTTTTTTTTCTCTCTTCCCCTCCTGCTCTCTGGACGCAGCCAAACGCAAAGCTTGGAAACTAAACCGTGTTGGTAGCCTGCGAAATATTTACAGCAGCAGCAGCACCAACACCGAAGGTAACAAACCCACCCGTCCCAGACAAACACCTCCTCTCTCTCCCCCCCTTTTTTTAACCCACTTCTCCAGAATTTCGCCCTCCTTGCCCCTCTCCCTTTCCCCCTGGAAATGAGATTTGCCCCAAGCATGCGTGTTTGTTTCCACCCCGTGTTTGCAGAGTCATTCCGCTTGGTCTTTTCATCTTTCTCTTGGTGCCTTTTATTTTGCCATTCATGTTCCTTTCAGCTTACTTAAATTTTGACCTTTCCCTCTAGTCGTGGAGTGGTGATGTTTAAATTACTTCAGGAACCCATTTTCTCCTTTTATTTTTTTTTTTTTAAGAGATACATATATATATTTTCCCTTTCTCCATGTGGGCACTCAATGTAATATTTCCCAAGTTATTACGGTTTTTAAAAGTGTTAGTATCAGGTGTAATGATCTGTAGCCAAATACAATAGTGTGCCATGACATTTAAGTAACAATCTTAATTTGTTTTGTGCAAGCCTTCTCCATAATGCTCTTTGCAGCTCTAATCCAGAGGCGAGACAGTGCCGGGTCATTTGCATGTGCTACTCTTGCTTGTAAATTCTGGATATTGTTGTATTTCTAAAGGTCACCCGGTGCCAAAGTTCACAAATTGACTTACACTGCTTTTTTTTTTCCCCCCACCCAAGGCAGCCGTCATACCTTTTGTATAATAGCACATGGAATTTTATGTATTTATTTCCCCCCCTCCCCTCTCCACCTTCAAACAACACAATTACAAACTTTTTTTTTTTTTTTAATATATATTTTTTTTTATTATTATTACAAATGTCAAAGGTCAGAACGACTCGGAAACCAAGCAAGGAGGAGGGAGGGAAGAAAAAACCCACCACCACCACCTCCAGCAGCATGGAAGAGGGATGGTGTAAGGAATAGGGAATGCAAAATAGGTCACAACTCAGTAATCTCGCTATAAGGGAGGGGGATTTTTTTTTTCTCTTCACTTAAGTGCAAACCAAATGGGTCAAGTAATCGCGAGCGCATGCCCTAACACTAATTGACTTATTTTGGAATGATTATAACTGTAATATTTTTCTTAATGTCACTGTTTTCTGGGCTGTTGATTTTAGTGATTGCCAAGCGGTGGCATTAAATCTCTTGTAAATTTTAAATTGCATGCTATTTCTGTAAACAAGTCCCTCTGTTCACATCCTGATCATTAACCTTTGGTGATTTATATCACCGTCCTTTTTTTGCACAATTACAGCCCAGGCTGCTGGCGGGGGCCTGGCTCTCCCTGCCAAAGTGTGCACAGGAAACAAAAGTGGGGTTTTAGTCCAGCTTGTTAATGCAGCTTTTTTTTTTTTTTAATTTATTTATAATTCATAATTTTATTTCATTTCTCAGCCTAAATGTAAAATTATTGCCTTTCAGAGCTGCTAAACTGGCTGGTTTGATCCTTTCGTTGTCTTTTCAAATATGAAGTGCAAAATATGAAAAGACAGAGAGTGACTGTCAAATATTCATAAGTCTTGGGGTTGTCTTTTTTCCACAAAGACACTTGAATAATTTTCAATTTTCTATTTGTTGTTTATACCTCCCAGCCCCATTTTTCTGTGATCAGGTATGTTTGTTGCTACAGGTTTAGTGCTTGAGAAGCTTGTGAATTTTTATTTACCTGTTCATAAACTGCAGCAGAGGAACAAATACACAAGAATTCCCTTGTGTTTTACAGATCAAGTTTTTGTAGGGCCTAATTTGAGGAATATTTATCTTACTGATCAAACTAAGTACTGAAGGCACCTTGGTATGGAAACATGGTCCTGCTGGCCATGGCCCAAAAGGTTTTGAGACACAGCATCAAAATGAAATTCTAAAATTGGGCAAATGTACCATTTTTGGATGTTTTATCCCCCCCCCCAAAAGGTGGAGGTTCAATGTTCTTAGCTGTGAGCTGGTACCATGAGCCTTTGTGTGAGAGCTGGAATGGTGAGACATGCAAATGTGGAGTTAATGAGCATTGTAAGTATTAAAAACCACATGTTTAGATAATTATGCCTTCAAAAAAGAGAACGATGATGGGAAATGACAGTCCAGAATAACAAATCTGCTTTGGTCCTTGGCACACGCTTGCTCAGTGGCACTCACACCTATTTACACACAAAAAAAAATTTCCCTCAGGTTCAGCCCTGGTTTGAAAAGCTCTCCAATCATTTTTATCTCCCTCCTGGTGTTTTTAGGTGTTCTGGGTGTGCTGCCAGGTGGGCAGATCTCAGCTGGAGCTGGGAGAAAGTGCGGCCCAGGTGCTGCAGTTGTGCTCTGGGTAGGTGATGGTGATGCCTTTTTGGGCTGCCTGAAAACAGAGGCCAGACAAAATTAAGGGAATAAAAGCAGTTAAATTTATTGAAGGGCCTTCAGGTACCCCAGGGGCTCCACCCAAAAAATGGACAATGGGTCACAGGTTTCACACTTCCATAAATTTGATCCGTTTGCATATTGGGGGTGAATCTTCCAATTCCAGCTTCAGCTAATGAAGTCATTCCAGTTTGTTCCCCCCAGCTCACTTTTGTTTCCATCTCTGGGGGCCTGAGGCAGTGAGGTGTCCTTGATTGCCAGGCCTGGAGAGGAATTGTCTGCCCAAAATGAGAAAGCAGCAGCTCACACTGTGTGTGGAGTTTGGAGTTACACACTAAAGAACTGCAGGGTTGCAAATAGATGGGAAATACAAAAGTTAAATCCTAAGGCCTCAGTGGTCCCCAGAGTGGTGGGACTCTGTGCTTGAGCTTCCCCATCAGAGGGGCTGCTCTCTCCTGGCTGTTTCACAGCAAATATGAGGTTTTGGGTGGGATTTTCACCAGGTGTGGGATCCCAGCTGAAGGACTCAACCTTCTGAGGTCGTTACAGACTCACTGAGGTTGGAAAAGCCCTCCCAGCCCATCGAGCCCAAGCTGTGCCTGATGCCCACCTTGTCCCCAGCCCAGAGCACTGAGTGCCACCTCCAGGCCTTCCTTAGACACCTCCAGGGATGGGGACTGCACTCCAATTCCTGAGCACCCTTTCCATGGAGAAATTCCCTGAGCCTGCCCTGGCCCAGCCTGAGGCCGTTCCCTCTCCTCCTGTCCCTGTTCCCTGGAGCAGAGCCCGACCCCTGCCTTGCCCCAAAATTGCAGAGTCACCTCCTTCATCAGATCTGCCTCATTACAAGAAATCTTACTTGCATTTGTTTTGGAGTTTGCCTAAACTCTTTAGTTGTCAGATTTTGAGTGGTTTTCCATAGGAAGCCAAATGAGAAAGTCCCATGTGCTCCCTGTTGCAGACAGCCAGGCTTGAAGCAACCCTTTGGTTCTTTAGGGGGAAAAATAGGTAGTAGCAGTGAGTTTTGCTTAAAACAAAGCCCACTCTGGTCTTAAAGGTGCCTTGTACCTGTTATCATGGCAGTATTATTAAAATACAGAATAATTTCTCCTATGCCAACAGATTTCAGGCCAGGTTGGACAGGGTTTGGAGCAACCTGGGATAGTGGAAGGTGTCCCGTGGCAGGGGGTGGAACTGGATGAGCTTTATGGTTTCTTCCAGCCCAAACCATTCTGGGATTCTGTGATTTTGCAGCACAGGAGGAAGGATTATCTCAAAGGAATTAAAAACCTGTACTCTGCATGCATAAAGATATTAAATCCTGATTTTTCCCCTCCTCACCGTTGCATGTGTGATTTTGGTTGGATTTCCTGGGCACTGAGGGAGAACTTTTTTGTTTGGATACTCATGAAGTCCCAAGCTACCTTTGGTTCCAAAGTGATGCTGTGGTGCTGTGCCTGTGCAGGAAGTTACATCCTGCCTGTTTAAACTGAATTTTTAAAAATTTTTCAACTTGAGTTGTCTTGGCTCCCAAATAAAACATCGAGCCCATGAGGCAGAGGGCTCCAGTGCCTTCAGCCTTTCGCCACCACTCAGAGAAATGTGATCTAAAACAGAATAAAACTCTTCCAGTGGAACACAACCTTGACCAAGAGCTGTGGGCAAGCGACAGCCGAGCTCCGCTGTCCTGATGGGGTTGATTTTCAAAACTAATTAGATTTAGACACTGGGTTTGGAAAGGGGAGAGAAGTATTAGCATAGCCATGCCCAGTGGGACATGGCACAAATATTTCCTTAATTGAGGCTGCTAATAAACATACTTACCATCCAAGTGAGGGGGGTAATTCTCACCGAGTGGCAAAGGTAACGCGACCTAACACGCGTGGGACGTAAATAACACAGTTGTTGTAAACAAATTGGGGTTGTAAACAACTCCTGTTGCTTCCCAGGGCACCCCAGCAGCTCTTCCCTCTCCTCCTTTTGAAAGGATGAAGGGTTATGGTGCTTGAGCAGAAGAGATTTTCAGGAGAGGGAGGAGGAGGCAATGGAAAAGGAGCTTAAATAGGTCTGGGTGTTACTTGAGGCAGGCTTGGCTGGGATTCAGGCTGTAACCTCAGCTCTTGAAGGTGCTTCAGGAGCATTTGAAACACGCCCTCGAGGAGGTTTTGGTGCTGCTCTTGACTTCTTCTTCCTGGGAAGTGTTTGCTGTGTGAGTGGCACCACCCTCCAGATGTGCATGAGGAGTTACTGTTAATTAGCAGCAGCACCAGCATCCTCTGATATCAGACAGCTGTGTTGGGCAGAGATACAAATACACAGCCTGCTTGGCCTGGAAGCCAGAAAATCCACTCTTATTCTGGCAAAATATTCATAAATGCCTCTTAGAAATACCTTCATATTTATCTGTTTAAAAGCCAGCTTTCAGGATGGGTGTGATTTCTGCACAGCAGAAAGGAGCCCTTGCCTCCTGTTGACTTGCCTTGCTGAAAGGTTGGACCAGGTGATCCTTGAGGTCCTTCCCAAGCTGATCTTCTAGGACTTTGTGACTTGGAATTGTGCCCATTCCTGGTGCAAGGTGTCAGTGCAGTTCTTAATATTGAGAGTAAAATAGGAGGGAAGTGTAAATGGAGACCAAGCTGATTTGTGCACGTTATTTAGAACCACTCCTGAGAGATAGCAGGAGGTGTGAGTGCTTCTGGACATGTGTTTTCCCTACATTCCATAGACTTAAAATGGAGTTCTCTGGAACAAGTTATGGACTAATTGTATCCTGTGGTAATTTTCAGTGTGGTTTTCTAAAATCTCAGTCCCACATCACAAACACATGGGTAGGGGAAGGCAGGGAGGCCATGCCCTGAACGTTTGTTTTTTCTTCCACAATCCATTGCTCCTAAGAAATTTTATCTCTTTGTTTTCCAGAAGTGGGTGGGCTGTGGCAGTGTCTGGTTTTTGGCAGAGCAAAATAAATGTGAATTTGGGTTAAATGCAGTTGACTGTGGAAAGATGATGGTGAGAAGTGTCCCTGGAATCCCAGAATGATTTGTGTTGGAAGGGACCTTGAAGTCCATCCCATTCCACCCCTGCCATGGAACCTTCCACTATCCCAGGTTGCTCCAAGCCTCATCCAACCTGGCCTGGAACATTTCCAAGGATGGGGCAACCACAGCTGGGCACCCTAAAATTCACTGATTCCATGCCTGCTTCCACTAAAAGAAAAAACCTCTTGTGCTTTTCCTTCCATATCATCGCAATCTCACAGTTTTGGCTCACTTCCCATCCCAGCCACCCTTCCCTCTTCAAAAAAAAAAAAAAAGGCAAACAAACAACAACAGCATTTTAGACATCTCCTGTTGATAATAACTTCCAAATGGAAGTCAGTGGCAGCTGGTTCTTCACACTTTAACCCTTCCTCTGCTGCCCTTGCAGGAAATAATTGATGACTGATTGGCCCATTAACCTTTTTTTCTTTAAAAAAAAAAAAAAAGTTTGACAGCCTGGACTTGTGTAATGAGGAGGGATTCCTGGTGAAATCAGGCTGATGGCTGAGTTGCTTGCCCCTGAGGATGCAAAATTAGCCCCGTGGGGCCTCGTCTGCATAGAAACTGGACACAATTAGTGTAATATCCGGTGTTATTAATGTAGTTTGGAGTAATTGGGCAGGTTGATTTCGACAGGTTGATGGTGCTAAAATACTATTACAGTGGACCTTTCCATGAATAACTGTTAAACATGGAAAACTGTTTAATAAAATTTTGTGATTGGGCTCACAGGGATTTAAATAGCACAAGCTATAATTTGGCTGAAGAGTAAAAGTGAACAACTTCATCCTCCTGTCTGGATTTTCCTGTTCCTGTGTGCTGTGCTTTAGGACATACAGGAACAGGTTTGTTCCTTGTTTTCTGAAGGAATTGCCCTGGGGGTGACAGGGAGCAGGCACTGCTGCTTTGTTTCACAGTTGAGCTTGGGGTGGGAAAAAAAAAAATATTGGTGTGTTTAAGCAGAAAAAAATGAGGGAAGAGGCCTTCAACCAGCACAGCTTTTTTGGGGAGTAAATCTGAAGCTTCAGTGGATATAGAATCATGGAATTATTAAGGTTAGAAAAGACCTACAAGATCATCAAGTGCAGCACTTAATCCAGCACTGCGACATTCACCACTAATCCATGTCCCCAGGTGTCACATTTACAAATCTTTTAAAGCCCTCCAGGGATGGTGACTCCAAACCTCCCTGGGCAGCCCCTTCCATGGCCTGAGCACCCTTTCCATGGAGAAATTCCTGTGATGTGCACCCTGAGCCTGCCCTGGCCCAGCCTGAGGCCGTTCCCTGGAGCAGACCCCGATCCCCCCGGCTGTCCCCTCCTGTCAGGAGCTGTGCAGAGCCACAAGGACCCCCCTGAGCCTCCTTTTCTCCAGGCTCAGCCCCTTCCCAGCTCCCTCAGCCTCTCCTGGAGCTCCAGCCCCTTCCCCAGCTCCGTTTTCTTCTCTGGACCTCAAAATGTCCTTCCAGCCCCACCTAAAAATGTGCTGCAGCTCTCCTGGGCTTATTTCTCCTGAGCAAACCAGCTCCATGTGTGTGTGATCAGCATTATTAAAGAGGAGATCAGAGGAGTCAGTGGTGCTGCAGAGACCTTAACCGTGTTGTCCTACAGGAGATACAATGCACAGGACTGAATGTAACTTCATTTATTGTGGAGTAGTTCCTCTTAGATCTTCCTCATGAAACCCTGAAAGCTCTGCTTGATAAACGAGGCTTTGGCCATGATTTATTCACGGCCCTTTGGGTAATGTTTCTCCCTGTGTGTTTGGAACACCGTGTTGCTAACGTGGAACACTTGCAGCTGTGCATCATTCATCTTTGACCCAGGTGAATGACATGGAGCTGTGCCAGAGGGGTTTCAGTTGGAGATCAGGGAAAGGTTCTTCCCCCAGAGGGTGCTGGGCACTGCCCAGGCTCCCCAGGGAATGGGCACGGCCCCAGGCTGCCAGAGCACCAGGAGGGTTTGGACAGTGCTCCCAGGGATGCCCAGGGTGGGATTGTTGTGTGTCTGTGCAAGGCCAGGGGCTGGACTTCGATCCTTCTGGGTCCCTTCCAACTCTGGACATTCCATGATTTCTTTTCCCACTTACCCCATGCACTGATTTCCAGTAAAACTGCTGCTTCAGGTACCTTCCTGCACCTGAAAATGACACTCAGCTCCGTGTTTATCCCACCTCAAGCTGCCAAGTCCCCTCCTGCTGCTTTTGAGGCATCCTTACAGCAGTGCAGGCACTGGCCTTGCTGACATGGAGCTTATCCAAGAAAACCCCTTGTCCCAAAGCTTGGGAACACAGCTGCCAGCGGGCAGCAGTGCTGTCCTTAAATCTGGTGCTGGATTTGTCCCTGATCTTTGCATGTTTATGGATGATGAGGGAACACAGTAGTGTCATGGCTCTGAATATATAATAAGTCATTATAGGACAAAATGTTCTTGCTGAAGCTCGTTATGGCTGATGTTCACCAGAATTTTGTGCTCTATTATTCTTTTCCTTTCATGCTTCGTGCCAGCCCGTCCCAATTGCATTTACTCTGTTTCAGCTTCCTTGATTTTTTTAATTTGGCATTGGTTTCCCATGTGTAGGTGGGGTGTGTGTCCATTTATTTCAGTTCTGCTGGTATTTCCATGTGCTGCTCCTCTGGCCTGAATATTTGTCCTTCTCCTCCAGTAGCCCTAAGGATATTTCACTGACCCTCTCTCCTGGCTTCTCAGATCATTTTCTCATCTCCCATGTCGGACGTGGATGTTGAATAGGTTGAACTGATTTTAATCCTTTATTATAGCCCAGTAATTATTATTATTATCCCAGTATTTATGCTGTAGAGGAGAAAATGTCCACATCTGCTTTAATATATCTGTGCTTGTAAAAACTGCTTGAAACAAGAGGGTAAATTGCTACATTTTCTGTATTGTCAGCTCTTTGTGGTCCATTCATCTTTTATTTTGTGGCACCCTTTGATTTTTACATTATGCAGCTTTTAGCACCTGAGTTTTAAATCTAAGTGATGCTTGTTGGCCACTTTATGTTTGATTAAGGTACAGACTCGATTCCAAGCTCACAGACACAGGGACTGAGTATTTACTCAAACCAGTGCTTCATCTGCATAGCATTTGGAGAGAAAAAACAGAGGATCCTGGTTCTTTCCTGGTGCACTGTGCAGGGCAGGATCCAGCCTCAAACCTTGTGTCCAGACCTGCAGTTACAGGATGTGCACAATCCCAGAATTGTTTGGATTGGAAGGGACCTTCAAGATGATCCAGTGCCACCCCCTACCGTGTCCAGGGACACCTTCCACTAGCCCAAGCTGCTCCAGGCCCTGTCCAGCCTGGCCTTGGACACTTCCAGGGATCCAGGGGCAGCCACAGCTGCTCTGGGCACCCTGTGCCAGGGCCTGTCCACCCTCCCAGGGAAGAATTTCTCCCCAGTATCTCATCTAAATCTACCCTCCTTCAGCTTAAAGCCACTGTGTAACAGAAGTTCTTACCAACCAAGGTCGTTTCAGCTGCTGTTTGCTACCCTTAACTTAATCTTTTCTTCCTATTGCATTTATTTTTTTTTTCCCCAGAACAAGAAGAAAACTTTGAATTTATCATCGTTTCTCTCACGGGCCAGACTTGGCACTTTGAAGCAACCACCTACGAAGAGAGGGACGCGTGGGTCCAAGCCATAGAGAGCCAGATCCTGGCCAGTTTACAGTCCTGTGAGAGCAGCAAGAACAAGGTATGGGGCACAGAGTAACGCTGGCAAGAAGCCATGGGCCAGGTGATCATTAGGATGACAGCAAATTCTGAATTTTAAGCCCTTACTCCTCGAGATGTGTGCGTTACCCCCACAGCTGAGCGGGGTTGGAGCTTTCTGGGGGAAGAACATGGCCTGGGAGGAGCAGCTTTCCCCCGTGGAATGCTTTCCTTTGATGACAGAAGGAATTTGCTCACCTTTCCTGTCAAAACAAATGTTTAAAATCTGAGATGTCTTCAGCCAATGCTCATTTTGGGAGAACTTCTATGTCTTGAGTGCAGGTGTCTGTAAACACTTGACAGGAGACAGCAAGGTGCTGAGTGGTGACTGAGGGAGAGAAATGGCCAATAATTGTCCAGAACTGTAGATACTTTCATATTACCCACCTAACAGTTGTCTTGCATGATTTTATACTGCAAGGAAGACACTCATATTTTTAAGTGAATGCCTGCCTTCATTGCCCTGGTGTGCCAGACCCGATCAAACACCAGTAATTCCCATCATCATAACACAATTTACCTCTTATTTTGTGTTTAAAAATGGTTTTTTTCCAACATACATTCCTGAGATGGAGGAAAAGCACAGCTTACATGTTTCTTGTTTTGCATGGGTTCACACATTCTGAAATGTGTGTGTAATCAGGGCACAGAAGGGGAAGTTTGTACATTGACACCTACATAAAAAGGATAAAGAGTGGCTGGACAATGGCTCAGAGAGGTTTTTCTCACTGAGTTCCCAAAGCATGTCAGCAGAACTGGCTGGAACAGCAAAGGGCAGTTGGCTGGGCAGGTTTAACAGGTCTCCACGTGGATATCCACAAGTCCTACTTAAATCACACCTCGGGGAGCCCTCAAAGCAGTTTAGTTGGTGTCTCGCTTTGAAAAGACAGGGGTCTGCTAAGGAAGGCAGGAGCCTCTCTTGAAATGGAGAATGTAAACCTCCCTCCCTCCAAATTATTATAAATTTGAAATTAAAAGGCTCTCAGGGAATGATGTGGCAGCAGGAATAACAGCTCTTTACTAGGGGGGGGAAAAATTTTTAAAAATGCAGTAATACAAAACAACAGTGACAGAGTGAGAATAGGAGCTGACACCCTGTGGGTCAGGGTGGTGGCAGCAGTCCCATTCCATGGTGGCTCAGCCCTCCTGCAGTGCCAGCTGTGCTTCTGCTGGAGCAGAAATCCTCTAGAAGGGTGTAGTCTTCCTCTGAAGGTTCAGTGGTGGTGTAGATGGGCCTGGTCTTCCTCTGGGAATGCAGTGGGCAAAGGCTGCTGTGGTGTCCCAAGGCTCAGATCATATCCAGGTAGGAATGCCTGGCTCCTCCCCCTGGGTGGAGCATCTCCCCATGGGATGATGGAATTTTCTCAGCCATGCGGGGACACTGACTGGCCCATGAACAGAAGATATTTCTCGGAGGGAGGATTGGTTGTGGAAGAGATAAAGAAAAAACTGCCCAATTTAATTAGAAGATAACTGCTCCAGGTCTAAGGGATCTAGAATAGAATACACACCCCCAGCCACAGCTTGCATTTCCAGCCTAAGACAGTTGGGTAAAGCTGAGCTGCCTCTCAGAGGTCACGGGCAGGTCATCGTGAGGAGCAGTTAGAGGGGAGCCACTGGGTGAAATCTGACCTTTGGATGATGAAAAAGTTCCAGCCGCTTCTGCAAACCGTCCCTTAGTCTTCATTAGCACAAGCACACACATCAATAAAAGAAATTGATCTTGTGAAATAATATTCTTCTCTCATTTATCTCAAGAAGCAAACCTGCAGCGTGGCTGCTGCTCTTGGGAAGAGCAGGGTTCGTTCTCAAGCTCGATTTCCCTCTGTTAGAATCCAGGCTGGAGACCCCCAAAGTCTGGGAGATGCCAAAGGATCACTGTTCCTTGAGGGGCAGATCAAGACTTGAGGTTCCTTGCCCGTATTCATTCAGCTTTGGTCTGAGCTGTGGGGTTTGCTGCTGGTTCAGCTGACAGTGGTGTCATTGGGTTTTTTGGGTTCTTGCTGCTCACTGGTGTTTCTGGCTCCCCGCAGTCGCGCCTGACGAGTCAGAACGAGGCCATGGCGCTGCAGTCCATCAGGAACATCCGAGGCAATTCCCACTGCGTGGACTGCGAGGCACAGAGTGAGTACAGCCCCCTGAGTGCAGCTCTGAGCCCTTCTCCTTGGCCAGGCCCTGGGGAACACCCAGCCCTGGCCTCCCTGCTGGGACATCCCCTCTGTTGTTTGCACATCTCCGCTCCGTGAAGGACCTTGCTCCACCAGACTCGTTTGTTCTTAATTTATGCTCAATATCTGCCACATCAAGTGCATCCTGATTTTTTCCCCTCCTTGTTTCACGTTGGATGTCAGCATTTCTGTACTTCCCTTCAAAGAAAAGGCAAAAAGTTTGCTGTTTGACATCAGTCCCTTCCATTTCCCTCCTGTTTTGCGTGGTGAGAGCACACGTGCCGTGGTAATATTTTCCAAGAGGTAGAGCTTGAGCGCTGGTTTTTTGGTTCAGTTTTTTAGGCTTGCTTGTCAGAAGAAACCAAAGTCATTGCTCATTATGTCTGGATACTAGAAAACTGATTTTGGATTATTTTTTTTTCTTCCCCTTTGTGTTTCTTTCCCCCTTTTTTTTTTTTTTTTTTTTTTAGTTTTTGAAACATATGCTTAGTGTTCAGAAGAGTGTTCTCGGGAATACTTTGAGCTGTGCTTCACCTCACTAACCCCGACTGAGGCCATTATTCTGGTGCTCTTTAGTTCCAGGGGTTTGCAACAAAGCCACAGAAAGGAAGTTCTCTTACTCTAAAGCAATTAGTTGGAGGAGCTAAAGGACTGAGAACTTGTGCATTTTTATTTCTTTGATATTTGGAAGTCAGAACTTTCCTTGTCATTTTTACACATGCTTAAAATGGAAAAATATTCACTTTTCTTCAGGTGTGATTTTTATTTTTAAAGATTGGCTGCTTGGGATTTTGACTCCTGGTCTAAGCCATTCTGACACCCCAGTGTAAAAAGAGCATTTATACACAAGTGCAGGTGCTTTTGCACCAATAATTTGGTCTCTGCTTTGACTCTAAGTGATCCAGCATGTGCTAAACCAGGGAAAAGCTAGGTTTGAGTGGTCTTTTAGCACCTGGAGCCCATAGCAAGTCTTATTTATTAGTGTGCTTCCATAGTGACCTGGCAGTCATTGAGATTTCCCCCAAAGCTTTGATGCAGCTCAGGAAGAAGGCAGGAAGGGTGGAGTGCTGTGGATGAGGAGGAGGGGGTCTGGGAGTGACCTACATGGATATGGAGCTCATTTGAGGTACTCACTGCTGCCTCTGAGCAGCCCACGGTGGCAGTGGTGCCAAGTCCTGCTCCACTGTGGGTGGCATTTCCTAGCCTTGCTAACTAGATATTTATTTATAAAATGTACAATTATATTCTATCATATATATATATATATATATATATATATATATATATATATATATATATGGGAGGTTATATTCTATATCTATAAGATGCATTCCCTCCAGTGCAGACAACTTCCACAAAATCCTTCTGATCCACCTCAGCCCTACCCAGACTCCACACTCCTAGCCTTGCTAACTAGGTATTTATTTATAAAATGTACAATTATATTCTATTTTATATATATATATATTTATGGGAGGTTATATTCTATATCTATATGATGCAATCCCTCCAGTGCAGACAACTTCCACAAGATCCTTCTGATCCACCTCATCCCTACCCAGACTCCACACTGTCCCCAAGGCTTGTGTTTCTGTCCCCAGCCATGCACATATCCCAGGATTTATGCAGCCAGGATGGATGCTTCATCAGGAAAACGCTTGTGCAAGAAGGCAGTGCTCTGATTTTTTATCTTTTCTTGGGTTTTTTTCCCCCCAAACCGATCTGGTTTTCAGCCAGATTGCTCATGGGTCAAGCTGGCCCCCGTGCCTGGTGCCAGCAGCGGGGACGTGCCAGGAGCTCGTTGCTGGGAGAGGGCAGAGTGGGGCAGCCCATTTTGGCAATACTCTGTCATGTGGCTTTTATGAGGGGATGATTTTGGAATCTCAGCTGGACTTGTTTGTATTCTCAAGAGATGATTTATACCCTCCTTGACTCTTCTTGCTGTTTGACCTTCCTGATTTTAAGGCCACCGTCGTTCCTTTGGAAAAATGTAAGATATTTCCAAAGCCATGGATTTTAAAATGTAAACACACACACAGAGGAGGTGAACCTCAGCCTGCTGCTTTTTCTGCAGGGCTTTGCTTTATTCCCTTGCTGCCTTGCCTGGGCAGGTTCTTACCCCTGGAGCATTTAACATCACAAACCCCAGCACCCCGTGGAAGTCTGACGTTGTTTGCATCTCCACAGAGCCAGATGTTTGGGAGCACAGGAGAGTGAGATGTTGCCATCCCTCAGCTCTATTCAGGATCCATCAATCTTCCTCTTCAGAAGTCTCATTCTTCCTCTTCCTGGAGCTCTTTGCCTTTTGAGCACTGGATGCAGCACTTTGTTTCACCAGGGAGTTCTGCCTTGTTGGATGTTGATCCAGCAGCTGTGTGCCACCAGTATCCCAGCCCTTTGGCAGCCTCCAGCCAAAATTACTCAATATTCTCCTGTCAACATTCCCATCCCAGAGCAAGAGAAGAGGCAAAGTGCTCTTCAGGAGCTGGAGTTTGTGCCCAGGATCTGATTTCATGTTTGAAAAGGGTGTTGCCTTTTCCCAAAGCAGCAGAGTCCTGGTGCTGACTTTGTCTGGAAAAGCCACCCAAGGTGATCCAATTGTTTATGCAAACCCAGCTGAATTTCTGGATTTTGGCTCACCAGAGGATAAATATGAGTCACCTCTTCCAAGATACCTGGAGAACATGGAACATCAGGTCTTTGCTGTTGTAAGAGAAAATAAGGAGCGTTTAAAAACATGGATTCTCATAATGAGTGTTCCATTCCAGGAGTCCGATCTACAAATATTTTACAAATATTACAATATACACAAATATTTTGTATTTGAAAGCCAAACACTGAGATAATAATTTGGACAATCTTGTCCTACCCATCACAAAATTCAGTTTTTTCATGTAGAACAGGAGAGTTGCAAACTTTTCTCCCCCTTCTGCTGCAGCTCTAGATGCCTTCACCCCTGCTTCTTCTTTCCCTGGTTCTTCTGCTCCTCCTTCCAGCAATTCCTTCTGCTCAGCCCAGGGATATCTTACAGCTGCTGACCTCAGGAAGGTTCAGCCTTTCATCAGTCTCCTTGGATCCAAAGGGATGAAGGAGACAGTGGGGAGGGGTTATTCTCCTAAGAGAGTCTTCACCTCCAAATGGTGAAGCTGACTGAGGTGAGAGTCAGAGTGGGGAAGAGTTTTTCAGGGAAGGAGTGAGCCAAAGCGTTTTTGAGACTATGAACAGCTGAAAATTGTAATCTGGATATATTCAGTGGTGCTAAAAAGCTCATTTTTTTTTGGACCAATTTTAGGTAAAGCACCTCTAGCTGCACTGAGTGGGCTTTTTCTTCCTTTTGCTGTCACACCTTGATGCCCACACCTGCCACGTGCTCGTGAGCATCCCCCAGTTCAGAGCTACTCTCACCATCAGCAGGAAAAGGGAGCTGGGTTTGTATCATCTTGGAAATAAAAAAACCCAACCTTGAATAGTTACAGCTTTCTAACCACTTGTGGTGTGAATTGGTGATAACAACTTTCATTTCTGTAATAAACTCAGCCCTTGCCTTGCCTCGTTTGCCACTTTCCCACTCAGCTGTGTGTTGTCAGATGGTTGAAATTGAAAATAATATCTTGCTAAAATTTCGTGGAACTTCCTGGTTGTTGTTTTGGGGGACTCCTTCAGTCCTAGCAGAGGACTGAAGTCCTAGAGAGTCTCTTCCAACCCAAACCATTCTGTGATGCTCTGAAGCAGGGGAATATTTAAAGAATTTTTTCAGTGCAAGATGCACTACATGTGCTTCAGGTAGAGAGGTGTTTGGAAGGGAGGTCAGCTCCTTAACTCCAGTTCAGTCAGGATAATTGGAATAATGTAAGTTGGTATTCCATTCTCTTGTTTCATTCTGAGTTCATGCCTCTTAGAGCTCGTTGCACTTTGGGTTTTTGTGAGGATAACCCTGGCCTTTGCAGATCAGGGGGTTTCATCCGAGTTTGCAAATTTCAAATTATTACTTGCTGCGTTCAAATTTATACCAACAAATTGAGATTTTGGGGTTTTTTAGTGTGTTTCAAATACACCACTGGTTCCCCCACTGACAAATCTGAAAAATTATGGAATTGAAGGAGTTTGCTGTAGTTGTACCAAAAGCTTGGAAAGCATGGCCAGAGTTTTGTCTTATCTGATTTTTTGGAGATCTGAAATGCTGTATATCTATAGTGTGGATTTTAAATTATGTATAATATAAGACTTAGTATGGACGGGAGCTTTTAAACAAAAGATGTGCTTTTCTGCTGAAGTGGAATAAGATGGGGGATTTTTCTTCTTGGTTGCATTTTTAGATTTCAGTGGACTGATTGAAAAATGTCAGTCAATGCCTTCAGTGAAATGTGGGACTTCACAACTAAAATTATGAGCTTTCCTTTCCTATTTTTTTGTCCAAACATGACATGGGAAAGAACTAGAAGATGTTTTGTTTTCACATATTTTGGCTGCCAGAAGTAGCTTTTCAATTGTGAGTTACACAAAGTCGAGACAAGACTTTGTATGAATTTTTCAGAACAGAAGGAAACATTGAAAATTCATTTTCTGTCAGCTCCAAATTTTGTTTAGATAGGAACAAAAATTGTCTGCCTTCTTAATTTATCCCCATTTTCCTGGATGGCACTTGGAGTAGTTCTTTGGGATGCACAGAGTGAGGCATGAAGAAAAGATTTGACAGCAGGAGGTTGGAAAAAACCAACCAAAATTCCTCTCATTTGTCTTCGGCTGCATTTGTTAAGGTGAATGTTGGAGAGAAGGCAAACCATACAAATCTAGATTTAAATTACACAGGACTGTGGCAAAAGAGCTTTGAACCATGTTGGGAAATGGAATTTCCCATCTTGTGTCAGGCTTGTCCCAGTCTCACTCTTTGTGGGGTTGTTTTGGGTGGGTGGAATCCTTCTGGCTCGTGCCCTGGAACCGGGGCTGTTCCAAGTGGGACATTTCCACCTTGGTGTTTATCTCCCTGATTTGGGAGGTGGAAGAAGAGTCAGATGGAAGAGGCACACGTATCTGCTGGTTATTGAGGGAGCTGATGGAGTTAGCACGAGATAAGTGTTTCTAGGCTCTGGTTTTTTCCTCTTTTTTCCCTTTCAGCTGACTACGAGCAGCTCTGGGTTCCCAGGGAGGGGCTTTCTTCACTGCTGCATCATCCTTTACCCACCACTGTGGTTCTGTTGCCTTTGTTTCTCCTTGCCCCTCTAATTCATTGGGGTTTTTTGGCTGGAGGTGGAGTGACACATCTTTTGAGACACCCCATTTTATTTTTCTTTACTCCTTGAAGAGCTGGCATTTCCACTGACCCTGGAAGACCTCCCAGCTGCTCTTTAGGACAAGACACCCCCGGAGCCAAAACCTCCATGCACAAACAGCAGCTGGAAGGTTCTGTGGGGTGTTCCCTTGTCCTAATTGCCGTGTCCTTCGTCCTGCAGACCCCGACTGGGCCAGCCTGAACCTGGGAGCCCTCATCTGCATCGAATGCTCAGGTATCCACCGCAACCTCGGCACGCACCTGTCCCGGGTGCGCTCCCTGGACCTGGACGATTGGCCCATCGAGCTCATCAAGGTGATGTCAGCCATTGGCAACGAGCTGGCCAACAGTGTGTGGGAGGAGAACAGCCAAGGCCACGTGAAGCCTTCCTCAGACTCCACCAGGTGGGTTTTGCGCTCGCCGCGCCTCGCCCGGCGCGTGACGCCGCCGCTTTTGAGCTCTCCCTTGTGGGAAAATCGTGATTTATGACCTCACGTTATTTATAACCTCACTGTGTGCCCAGGAAGAAGCAAAAGTTGAGTGACCTCGTTACTTTGTCGCTCTTGGGAAGGTTTCCTGAGCAGCTCTGCAGTTTTCTGTTCAGTGGGAGATGGAAACCTCCCACCTGCTTCTTCCTCCACCCAAACTATCCTGTCATGTGCTCCTCTGTCTCAGTGGGCCACCAAGTTCCTGCCTCTTGGACTATCACTTTGTCATTACAATCTCCCTTCAGAGTCTCAGGGAACTTGTACCTGGCTGTCAGGTCTTTGGTTCTGCTCAGGGGTGTTCAAAGTCCTGCTCGCCGTGGGCTTGATTACTTTTTGTGAGCGTGATTTATGTGAAACCATGAGCTGCTGGGGGGGTGTCTCCTTTGAGAACAGCTTTTTACCTGCCTCTCATAGCTCCATACGGTGAAAATCTTCCTGTGATGTGTTGTCCTACCTAAAACTGGGGTGTTTTATGCTGAATTAATCCGATCAGTGTCAAAGACAGATGTTTTGAGAATACTTTTTTCCAGTTCTGGATCAGGTGGAAGAACCACTATGCCTGGGCCAGCTCCTGCAGCAGAGGGCTGGGTTTGTGCTGTTGTGTGTAATAAAGTTAACTGTTTCTTATTGCATTATTTTGTTAGCCCTGAAAAATGAATTTGTGGTGCCACCTTTGGTTCATCTTCGAGAATGAAGCCACTACATTAATCAGGCTACTTAGATGAATGGCTGTGCATCTAAAAAGTGCTCAGGGAGCCCCAAAGAGAGGTTTTGTTCGGGCAGAAATGGGATGTCTGCTCTCTACCTGTGTATTATTAGGCACAGTGATTTCATCAAGTAGATTGAAATGGACTTTCAGTCATTACTATCACTTTAATGCAGAGATTTTATATTCTTGCACCTCACAAATATATGTTGCTCCTTACTGCCGAGGTGAGTAGTTCTAAACAGCTGGAAGAAAAATGCTTGCACTCAATTGGAATTCTATTAAAAAAAAAAAAAAAAAAAGAAAAATCACATTATTTCAGTAGTCATATAATAATCATCATGAAAAATCTAAAATCCATGTGACTGTGATGAAAAGAGCACCATCCGTTTCAATTAATAATTCACTCAGGATTGAATATTACTTCTAGAAAATCAACTTTTTTTCTCTTAGTATTTCATACTCAGGGCTTATTTTAATTCTCCCACTTTGTTTCTCTGCATCTTCATGGTTATATTCAGCTGACTCTAATTGTCACCGCTATCACTGCTCTTTCTCTCCTGCACTGCAACATTTTTGGACAAAAAGATTCATTTTATAGATAGGATTTTCTAGCTTTGTGTCCAGGTTCACGCTTATGTGATAGAAGAGGTGCTAGAAAAATTAGAATTAGGATGATGTGGAAATTTTCCCACAAAGCAATTGCAATCTTGCTTTGCTGCTCCCATTCCTCTGCTGTTTGCAGCAGGGACTGAAATGCAATTTTTTACGTAAATACCAGAAAGTTCTGCTTTTTCCAAGTGTGTGCCTGCTTTTGTGCTTCCCTTTGGTCTCTGCCAGCATCACAATCCTTCTGTCCAAGCTGTGGTGAGAAAATAAATTCAGGTTCTTCGGGTAGAGGCTCTGCTTTCCATGCTCTCACTGCTGTTTGGAGTTTTGCATGAGGAATTCTATTGGAAGCAGCTAAAATGGCCCTGAAAGGAGGGTTAAACAAACCTTCCTTTTGTTGTTGTTGAGGGACTGAAAGGGGAAGAGGCAACTCCAGGAGAGCTGGAGAGGGACTTGGGACAAGGGCATGGAGGGACAGGACACAGGGAATGGCTTCCCACTGCCAGAGGGCAGGGATGGATGGGAGATTGGGAATTAGGAATTGTTCCCTGTGAGGCCCTGGCAAAGGGTGTCCAGAGCAGCTGTGGCTCTGGAAGTGTCCCAGGCCAGGTTGGACATGGCTTGGAGCAGCCTGGGACAGTGGAAGGTGTCCCTGCCCGTGGCAGGGGGTGGCACTGGATGGTCCTGAAGGTCCCTTCCAACCCAAACCATCCTGGGAATCTGATTCTGTGATGGGCCCTTCACAGACCCTTTTAGAGGGGATCAGGTGGGTTTCACCTTTTCATGTTGTGCCTTTCTATTGGAGATGAAGCCATCAAAGGAAAGCCACAGATTTCTAGGGACACAAGGAAAAAAAAGTAATGAGCTGCTCCACAAATACTGAGTTGTTGGGCTGGGAGGCTCAAGGAGCGTTCACAGGCTGGACTAAGAGGAACCTGAAAGTCTTGATGTGGCTTTCAAAGCAGTCCCTTCAGCCTGGGAGAGGTTGGCACTGATCACTGTGTACTTGCAGTGGCATCCTATGTGTTTCTGTGGAGTAGAGGAAAGGGTGGAGGGATTCATGGAGATGGTTTTTGACAGGAGGAATTGCCAAATGGCTACTCTAGGTCTTGGCATAATTAAGGAATCTTACCCAGGAAAATGTCACCAGTATTTCTGAAAGCAGAGCTGTGAGTACAGCTTCCCTCTAGTGATTTTGCACACTCAAAAAGAAGATACCAAATTCAAGACCTTATCATGGCCTGCACCTTCCTCATGAGGGGCAGCTCCAATCTCTGCTCTCTGTGACAGGGACAGCACCTGAGGGAGTGGCTGGAGCTGTGTCAGGGCAGGGTCAGGTGGGATTTTAGGAAAAGGTTCTTCTCCCAGATGGTGCTGGGGCACTGAGCAGACTCCCCCAGGGAATGGGCACAGCCCCAGGCTGACAGAGCCCAAGGAACATTTGAACAATGCTCTCAGGGATGCACAGGCTGGGGTTGTTGGGGTGTCTGTGCAGGGCCAGGGCTTGGACTCCATCATCCTCGTGGGTCCCTTCCAGCTCAGGATATTCTGTGATTAAACCACATGAAATACTACTGTCCTTTTCTAGCCCACTCAAATGCACTTCAAATCCTTCACCCGAGCAAATCATGGGAAAAGATGGACCTGGACACTTACTTTGAAGGCCAGAAAGGTTCTGAGATTGGAGGATGTGTAAAATCAAAGCCTGGGAGCTCTTCAGCAAAAGGTATTATCCCCCCTGCATTGATCAAGGGTATTGCCCAGTTGTATCCTCTAATATTGGCATATTCCAGGTCACATCCATCTGGAGAGTCAAGCAGCCTGGTCTAGTGGAAGGTGTCCCATGGCAGGGGGGTGGGATGAGATGGACTTTCTTAAACTCATTCCAACCCAAACCATCCTGGAATTCTTCAGGCAGATCTCCAGGTCGTTCAGCAGCCAGGATGGCCTCTGGCACTGAACTGGAAGGTTTTGGGAGCACAGGTGTGGTGGGATCCCCAGGGAAGTGGCACGAGGCAGGGCTGAGGGCGTTTCTGGGATTTTGGGAGGAAGGAGGAATAAACACGAGCTCCGGTGAGCACGGAAAGTTGGGGAAGCAGCGGAAAACCCAAACACTTGAGTGTGAAAGGGAGCAGGGACCAGCTGGCCCCTGAGCCTGGTGTCCCTGGGTCCCTGATTAGGTCAGCCCTGGAGAGCTGGTAATTGGTTCCAGCAATTACCAGCAGCCCCGAGAACGCCGCTCAAACTTCGGGAGGCCTGTGACAAATTGAAGCTGACTGCTGCTGAAGGAGTATCGACTTCCCATTCCTAAACAGGGGGATCATTAGTCAAGAAAAGCATCTTTTAATTACTCGCAGGAAGAAAAAAAGAAAAAGAGCAAAAAAAGGAAAAAGATCTTTCGGTATGGATCCTCCAACAACCGCCAGGTTTTTTTTTCCAAGTGTATTCAATATGAAATTTATTGTCTCTGAGGGGAGGGGGCAGGCGGGGGGAGCTTGCCTGCAGTCCCTCCTTGGGTAATGCGGGTTTAATTTGGAGTGAGAAGTCAAATTAGAGTAAATCAATGTTGCGACAATTAACTGGGGCTGGGGATGGGATCAGGACTTTCCCTCTAATTGCTATTGATACTGTTTAAGCACACTCTCGCAGCGCTGCTTTGGAGTGGTGCAGCACTGGAGGAGCCCTGTGGGGCTGAGCAGTTCCGTGGAGGAATGTTGGAGATGTGGGGAAGCCGGCTTGGGAATTCTTTCCCTGTGGCACTGCTGTGTCCATCTCCTATCAGGTACTTGGCTTTTTCTGGACACGCCTCACTTGCTTTGCTTTGTCCTCATGCTCATGTGACTTCTGGTTTGCAGACATCTCTTCCACCATTGACTTCCCAAGGTGGTGTTGGCCTTTTCCAAAGGAGACAAGCTGCCCCCATCCCTCTGCCCACTCCAGGAGATGGTTATTTATCTGCTCCCTCACCCTCATTGCCTGAGCTCCCAAGGACTCCATCTCTGTCTCCCTGGGACTGTTGGGATGGATGTGCCACCTCCACCAGCTGGAGCTTGCCAGGCAAGCTGAGGGAAGGCAGGCTCATATCCAGGCACCATCCCAGCCACACTTCTTGTTCTGCTACTCAGACAATGCCAAATATCTGCATTAGCTACACACAGATAGGGCTGCACCATTCCAGCATCTTCTTGAGAACATTCACGAGCAGGTGGAATGTCCAACTCCATTAAAACTGTGGTTTTGAATTGAAGGGTGAACGGATTGCAGAAGTGCAGGCACAGTTTTAAGCTCTTGAACTGGGGCTTGGAGCACGAGCAGCAGTTGTGCTCAGGTCTGTTTGCTCAGCAGTCTCTGTTTATTCTGGGTACCAAAGGTTACTGGAAAATCCAACACTGGCTGAGCAGCTGTGAGCTGGGAGCCAGCAGTGCCAGGAATTGACTCTCACCTTCCAAGGGAAGACCCAGTTTGATCCTTGCTCACTAATGAACTCAGTTTAATGGTGTCAGGGACAACATTTTGCAGCTGCACTGTACTGAGCTGAGTTTTCTAGTCCTGCACCCAAGCCTGGCTTGTGCTGCTCCAAGGAGAGCAGACGTGACACCGAGCTGGTCACTGGGGAGTGACTTGGATGAAAAATACCACACCATGCCTTCCATGAAAATATTCATCCTTTCCTTTGTAAAAATAATTAATCCTTCATCATAGATAAAGGGTGAGCCCTGGGAAATGCAGCACTTCAGATGCTGCTCTCGCATCCTGGATCCTGTAGGGCTGCTGTGTTCCATCCCTCCCTCAGCCCTCGCTCCTGCTGGCCAGCAGTTTGTGCTGCTGCTGCCCCCGGGCTCCTGGCAGAGGGAATGAAAGGGGCCTGGGGGAGCACGGGCACCTCTCTGTCCCTGATTATCAGCTCTGGCTCCGTGGCGGATCTTGGCCTGATGAGGTCAGTGTTTTGTGCCTTTTCAGTGCTCCTCCACGCCTGACACCTTTCCCGTTCCAGGTCTGGGGGAAGGGGGTTTTTAAAAATAAATTTGGAGGAAAAAAAAAAAAGAAAGAAAGAAGGGAAAAAAAAAAAAAAAAAAAAGATTTTATTGTGAAGGGCTGACCAGAACCCATCTGCAGTTGGGTGGCATCTGCTCCCCACATGTCACTTCCCTCATTAACAAGCAATTGAATTAATTAAATGCTACTCAGAACACGCATAACAAGCTACCGGCAGTGTCCAAATTAGCACTGATAATCAAGGATGATTTCCTTTATTATCCTGCTAAGTGGTGTGCAGGCTCTGATCTCCCTGTCTGCCCTCATCTATTTACATACCCCCAGCTTCTGCCTTTAGAAGCTGAGGTTATCTTACCTAGTTAATTTGCCACGATCACCAAGCATGGCGGATTGATATTCCTGCCTCTGCTGAAGCAAACCCCCTCCTTTCTCCCCCTTTTTCCTTCCTCCCCAAGCCTGGTCCTTTGTATCTCAAGCTCACTGATAAATTAAAAGCCACCCCTGTGGTCTCTCAAGTGAGTAATAGAGGCAGAAATTTCATTTTGCAACTGGCTGATTTAATGATCCAAAGGGTAATTAATGGCCTGATTATCTTAATGTTAAATATGTCCGGCAGCAATTACTGTGACCTCCCGCTTGTCAAGGTCCAGGCTATGCTCTTCTTTCAATTAAGTTCTCTGGGGCTTAATGGTATGAATAAACTCCTCTGATTCTATCATTCCGGACTCCGAGATTTAAGCGAGCTGGGGGCTCGTTTGGAGTTTTAATCAGCCCGTCTTCTACTTGAGCGATCAGAGTTAACAATTATAACAAGGACAGTTTAACTTTCTTTCTTTCTTCCCCCCCTCCCCTTTCCATTTCTTTATATATAATTTTTTTTTTTTTTTTTTCCCCCTGAAGCGCTCGGAGGGGATTTTGTTGGCAGCAGCGGCTTTGCCGGGCCAGTCTTTCCCGATATAAATTATCATGTGAATGCCGCTGTTTTTCCATTTGACAGGCTTAATTAATTGGCAGGAGCGCCCGAAAATGACAGTGCCACTAATTGCAACTCCAAGCCCATCTCTGTCAGGGCGTGCTTGTCAGCGGCCATGCCCCGCTCCTCGCCGCGGCCGGACTCTGTTGACGTTTCCCATTCCGGTTTTCACATCTCGTCGGGGAGCGTGATGGGATGTGATAGCCCAAGATGTGCCTTTGGCTCTTCCAGGCAGGCAGCTCGTGTGCAAGAATGACATTTGCTGCCAATAAAGTTTACACAGCTGGGCTGCTGCCGGCCCAACAGCTGCTCGGGGACCGCAGGTTAGACTTAAGGTTTGGCTTAAGGTCTCCAGCTTGGACTTTGGGATCAGTAAAAACTCACTCCTGCTCTTCCTGGTGGCTGAACTCCACTGAGCAGCACAACTCCCAGCGAGCTGCAGTTCTATTAGCTCTGTTTTGGACAGCAGATATTTCATGGAGATAATGAGGAAAATGGATAAATTATTAGTTGCGGCGGCATCGCATCCTCAAACGCAGACGTAAATAAAGAGACTGATTCACTGCTGCCAGTAAACTCTGAGATACAGCTGGAGGAGTGAACCCTTCCACCCAATGTGTGCTTCCACATTGGGCTGCTTTGCAATTGAATTTAAACCAAAAAAAAAAAAAATTGTCATTTACCAGTAGCTTCCAGGAAATGCGTCCGACAGGAAGAGCTAAGTGAGGTGAGTGAGCACCAGCTTGGGTGGCTGCTGGTCAGACTTCAGCCTTTTGGAGGCCTTGGAAGCTCAAATGCAATACTCCAAAGATGAAAGGTGGTGGTAGTAGTAGTAGTAATGTTCTGTTTTATTGTCCTTGCAGCTGCTTGGCAGCCCTTGTCACCCAGGAGCTGATCCGGTGCAACACCGGTGCCTGTACGGCAGCCTGGGAGATGCCTGGATGATTAAAAATCAAAACAAAACAACCACAACACCCTCGACCCCGCTTGTCCAAGTTAATGAGTGCTTTAGATGAAATGCTCCCCGGCTCAGCTGCACCTTTCCTGTGTGCAATGCTGCCTCTGATAAAAGCTCAGACTCTCAGTCAACAGGAGCCTGGTTTGCAATAATTATTACTATTGTTGTTTTCCTCCTTGGTGGTGGTGAAAGAGAAACCTGAAAAGGAAGTGCTTCTGTTTCCTTCTGCAGGTTAGGAAAGCATTTATTAAAAAGCCACAGTGCTGCTCTTCTTTTCAATCTAAATAGCATCAGCACCACTTCACTGAATCCCTGAAAGTGTCTAAGACCAGGCTGGACAGGGCTTGGAGCAACAGTCAGCTCCAGGTACCTTTATTCTGGTGAGATTGTGACAAATTTGGATTCTCCTCCTTTGTGGAGGAGCTGCCGTGCTGAAAAGTACCAAGTTAAGGTGAAATTCCCTAGAAAAAGAAGCTGGCGAGCTGTTAAACTTGGAGAAATCTAGGATTTGAGTTCAGGACTCATACAAGGGGGATTTTTTGGGGAAAAGAGAGTCTGTAAGTTGATAATCAGCAATAGGAAAAGTGATTTTTTTTGTTTGGTTTGGTTTTTTGTTTTCTGGAATAAGAACCCATCTGGTAGGTGGGTGAGTGCCTGTCCTGAAGGTCTCAAAACCGTGTAGGACCTTGGCTTCAAGCTTAATTTTCTGTTTAGATACAGACTTGTTATTTCTCTTTTTGTGTTAGTTCTCTCCCAAACACCTACCAGAGCTAGAGAGATTTGAAAACCAGTGTTTTTTCAGTGGACTTCACATCTGCTTGGCCAAAAGCCACTTGAAAAGGTCGACTCAGAGCTCACTAACAGAGAGAAAACCATCACTGTGTTTATTAGAAACTGCTCGGGCCAGTGTGGAACTACAGCAGAGGAGTGGAAGGGCTAATCAGAACAAAATTTTAATTTCAGATGGGAAAAAAAAATGGATGGTGAATTTATAACTTGAGGCTTACATCAGGCTGATGGCCAGGATCACTGAAAAGGAGGCAGATGGAAACCACTGTGGGTTAGTTTTTCCTCAGAAAATTCCTTGGTATCATTAACACTGGAGTGGAATTGCATGCCACATGTGTGGATGCACATATCTGCTATCCCACAGCACCTGAGGAATACATATGGGGAGTTTCATCTTAAATATGGCAAGCTGAAAGCAACTAGAAAATGAAGTTTGCTGTCTAAAGCATTGGGCTGCTTTACCAAGGTGCTTTTTCACCAGTTATTCACCAGTTTTTCACCAGTTTTTCACCAGTTCCTTCTTAAAGGAAAAGCATTGGACACTTGTTTGTTCTCAAAATTCAGCCATTTGCAAGGCTGAAACTTGTAATAATAGTAAAATATTCAATAATAAAAAACATGTTAATAAAAACATTTAATAATAGTAAAGCCTTTGAGTTAAAAAATGCCCACTGCCAAGCATCAGCTATTATGAGGTGCCCAGGTCAGATCCAAAGGCTCATCTGGGAGCATTTTGGGAAGTACTGTGAGTCAAGCACTTGGGGAAACACCCAGCAGATTGAAAAATACCTATTCTGTTAGAAAGAAATCTTATGCAAAATATTTTCTTTTTATTTGCAGCTTTTCTGTGTAGTTGCCTGTGTTTAACCTGTTCCTTTCATTCCTCCTGCCCTGAGGTCACATCTGCCTCTCTGTACGTGAGGTCCCCCCAGGAAGTTTAACCAAACAGAATTCAAATTGCTTTCTGAGCGTGCCTGTAAAGCCAGTTTATTCCTGGTTTGTGCTGGGGGAGCTTTGCCGTGTGAATTCCTTCTGCTCTTTGTGCATTTTCTGCCGTTAAAGAGATCCATAAACTGATTGTGGTTAAACCTGAGGAGAGGGAGGGTGGGAGGTGCTCCCCAGGGTTGTGTTTACCATGGGTGGGATGTCACGGGAAGGTCACGACCACGAGCTCTTGGTGGTTGTCACCAGCGGTGGCGGTTGCGTTCCTCCCGTGCTTTTTGCCTGTTTTCAGCCATTTGGATGGATCTGTTCCAGCTCCTGGGCCAGCAGAGCGTGGCTGGAGGCAGTGGTGGGATGCTTTGAAGGCAGGCAGTGCCTCTCCGTGCTCCTGGTGGCTTTGCTGGCCGGTGACACGAGGCACAGAGGCAGCAGCATCCCCTCGCTTTGGTCCTGCCTACAGAACCCGCAGGGCTCCCTAACAGTAACTGTGACCAACTTTCTTTTGTGCTTTTTTCCCTTTTTTCCCCCCTTTGTTTAAGACTGAGCTTTGTTTCTGGCTCTGCAGGAAGCTGGTAGCCTATGGCAAGGGACTGGGGAGATAAGACTTCAGTAAGATAACTAAATGAAAAGGGCAGCAGTGAAAAGATGGTGCCGGCTTTTGACTGGACTGAAACTTGATATACACAGCAGCCCAAATGCAGGTTCCCCACAGCTCTCAAATATTCTCTGTTCGTCTGGGATAATGCTCTTCCAGCTGGATTTTTCCATGTGTGGGTGCTGGAGTGGGGGACAGCAGCACAGCCCCAGCAGAAAGGAGTGGCCAGAAGAAATCAGAGCAGCTCTCAAGTAATTAAAGAGCAGGTGGAAATGTGCTGAGGGGAGCACAGGTGAGGGGTGGCAGGCAGGAATTAGGGGGAGATGAAATCCCTCCCCGTGCCTATTAAGCAGATTGTGCAGACAGAGCAAAGTCCTGTGGCTGAGGTGTTTTTTGTGTGAGAATTTGGGGAGCGAGGAGAAGCCGTGTCTTGGTAATTGGTGAGCCTCAAAAGGTGTGCATGGGCCCAGCTTCAAAAAGCCTTCATGCTGCACAGGTGATCATGTCATGGCCTAGAAATCTTCCTGCTAACTTTGCTTTTCCTCCAAAAGATTTACATTTCTCTGGTTTCATCCGGGTCAGGATTTCCAGAGGGATGTTTTGATTGTATTTTCACTTGTCTGCACAGCACCAGCCAGGCTTGGGAAACTGAGGTGCACACAGGATAAAATCACAAGCCCAGGAATGCTTCTGAGGCTCCTCTGCAAGTGGAAAGAACAGCATTTGTCACTGTGTGCTGAAACTGAAGGCTGTCTTACGAAAAGATGGTGTTCAGAAGTTCACTTTTTTACTTTTTCATCTCAAGAAGCCAAACTTTGCAGCTCTAATCCTTTGCTAGTGACGCATGTGTGCTCCTGTCTGAGCCTTTCCAGACCAGATCTGCTTTGGCCACTTGTCCTCCCACAGCTCAGACCAGTCCTAAACAGATTCCTGAGTTTGTTTGGGATCACCTGTTGCATTCAGGCAAAAAGGTGGAATCAAAAAACTACAGAAAATAATCAGGATTACTTGTTCAGACTTCTGGTCAAAGAGAAGAGTTAAAATATTATTATTTAAAACTATGTTATTATTTAAAATAGTGTTTAAAATAAATGTCATTCTTTTAAATACTGCTGCAATTGCAGTTTTGAGTGGTGGAACTCCAGTTTGGGAAGGTGTAGGTGCTCCCTGCTCTGCTTTCAGCTGGGGACACCATCTCACAAAATTTTTTGGAGGCTGGATAAACTCAGCAACCAAAGGACGCTTTGAAATGCAGAGTTTTGTCTGTTAAAAATCAGTCACCAACATTTTGTGTGTTTTTTTTTAAGGTCATGGTGTGTTTTACAAGGGGTCTTGGGGTGTTTGGGAGGTGTGAAGGAGCAGACAAGGTTTAGGCATGCGCAGGATGCGTGGTGGGAATGCTCCAAGTGAAATGAGAGATGAGAATGGCTCTTCTGACAAAGTTTTGGGACTCCTGAAATTAATACATATCCAAAGGTGATTTTTAGGTGGTGTTTGTTGCCACATTTGCATTTTAGGGGAGTCACACAGCTCGTTTGATATCAGTGTGTGTGTTAAGATGTGGAACAAGAGGCAGAGGAGAACATGGGATGCCCCAGAAGTAGAAGGAAAATAGCCTCCAACGTCAAATGTGGTATTTTGTGAGAGCAAAGTGCATTTGGCATCCTGGGGGGAGAGGTTTGGTTTGCATGTTTTACAGCCACAGCAATAATGGCACATCCAGGAACCAACCCAGCTCTCAGGGAAGGCTCTCAGGGCACCCCAAAGAGTTGTGTTGTCAGCCAGGAGTAAGGAAGCACATAAAAAATGAGCTGGTTTTTTGATTCCCCAGATTTTCAGAAAGAAATGGCAAAGCAGAGCGGGACCTGTGTGTTCACAGTTAAATATTGTGCAGTTTTTTGTGGAATTGTAAATTTTTTTTTGTACCAGGGGTGCCCTGGTGAGGAAGGTTTGATGGCCAAGTAGGTGCCAACATCCGCAGGAGTGTTTTGATCTGGAGCAGGAGAAGGCACAAAGTTGGTTCATGGGATGATTCTGGTCCACACAAATGGATTCCCTTTGGAGAAACATCAGGGAAATGGTCAAGCATATATTTTATAAAGCACATGTATCATATCCTTGAAAAATTCAAAATAATGTAGAAAAATATAAATAAAATACACAAAATATTAAATACTATTTTGTATGTGTATATAGTTCGCTTTACCCAACACGCAGGAAAATTGGTTTCATTGCTTTAAAAAAATGAAAATTAAGTATTTCCTGGATCATGCAGTTTTTGTGAAAGAGTACATTGGGTAGCAGTTTGAGAAGCACGGAAATAAATCTTGGCTGATTTTGGGATTTGAGAGGCTGCATTTCAGGCCACAGTTTAAAAGTCTGAGCTTTCTTTAAGCCAGAACTCAGCTGCAGTGGAAGAGGGATAAAACTCACAGTAATCCAACATGATGCAGGATTGAGGTGGGTACAAAACTTGCCAAAATGGAGAATTTTGGAGAAGAATGGTAAGAAATATTTCAAGTCTTCAGTGAGACTAGCAGAAGATGCTTAAGGAGGTTAACGAAATGATAATGATTGAGGGGGGGATGGAGGGGTTTGCAGGCGTTTGGAGGTGATCTCCTTGGAAAAATGGGTTCTTGTAGTTCAACAAAGTGCTCCTAAGAGCAGGAGTGGGGGATGGAGGATGTAGGAACAGGGAGGAGGTGTTTGGACTGGGTATTTCTTCAGCTGTGCAGTCTTTTCCCAAGGAAAGCAGTGATTCCCACCACAGGCTGTGGAGCAAGGCAAGGGATGGAATGATCTCAGTGGCTTTTGCTTTCTAGATTCAGCAAAGCTCTGCTAAGGAATCTCACAGCATTCCAATTTTAAAACATTTCTTCCTGTTTCAACTTGAGTCCTCTTAGCACTGCAGAAATCAGCTGAGCTCAAGATCTAATTCCAGTGCTCTTTCCTCCCTGTCCCCTGCTCCCCTCCTGCATCCTCTGGATGTCCATTTCTGTAAGTTTTCCCTTCAGAACAAACCTATCATTTTTCACCACAGGATATTTACAGCTTCAATCAGTGCCAAATTCAATTGGCTTCTGATCTCATCGCTGGAAGTTATAGATGCAGATATTATTTGCACTGTGGTTAATTATGGAGCAATCAAACTTTGGCTTTTCCACTGTAATTTCCTCTGCCAGCTAATTTAATTAATCACCCCCAGCTCAGCTCTTCCAGCTGCGACCGGCAGGGTCATTAATTAGACATGTGGTGGTAGCTCATAGACCAGTTCCTGTTAAGGGGCTGCTGCCCACTTGATCTCTGAGGGAGCTGTAGCTTTTTTTCCAAGCATCCAGGCAGGATTGGAGGTAGCTGCCAGGTTGTTGGATCCCTCGGAAGCCGTTCCCAAAAGGCAGACCATAAGCAAACTTCAGGATTGCTGGGACTGCTGGCACTCAGCTCACAGGGACTGGGATCAGATGCCCACCAAGGTGTAATTTAGGGCCTTACCCAGCAGTTCTCAGCGCTCCATCCATTCTGGTCTCATCCAGGAGCTGAAAAACAAATGCTCAGGGATTCGATAGAGCTCCTCCTGACTGTTGGTGGGAGCTGCCTGGTGTTTCTCAGATGGAAAATGTTTTAATTGCCAGATCACATCAGCAATAGCAAATTTTTTTTTCACTGTAAAAGCTGTGCAAAATACCCAGCTAAGTCTGTCACATTGTTTAGATCTCAGAATAATCACTAATTCCTTTTCCTTCAGGGTGGAAGAATATTTCACAGTAAACAAAATGGTTTGATACAGCTTAGGAGTCTCATCCTAAGCATCAGCAGCAGAGGGCAAGTGATTTTGGGATATGTGATAGCCCTGGAAAGTCCAAGAATTTTGCAGGGAAGGCAGCAGGTCCTTGTTCTTTGCTCTGGCATGGTCTGTTTGGATAGCTGGGAATACACACCCTGCCTTTGGGTTGTGCTTTGTATCTAAAATATCATGGATTCATGGAATGGGTAAAGTTGGGAAAGCCCTCCAAGATCATTGAGTGCAACCCTTGACCCAGCACTGCCCAGTCCCTAAATACCACAGCAAAGAATCCTCCAAATCCATCACGTTCTCAGACTGAGAGTTTTAAGCATCCTTTGTTTTTTACCACCAGGATCTTCTTAATCCTCCTTGGAGTGCCACCAAAGCCACTGGTGTTCCCATGCTGACTCTTGGAGTTGGAAAAGCTGAAAATCTTCAGGATCCTTGTAGCTCCTGGGCAGCTTTCCCAAACACACGCAGCCAGCCAGGCTAGTTTTACTGCACTTTGATTTCAAACCTGTTGCAAAGCTGTCGTGTCTAATCAGTGCCGGCGTCTGCCGGCGCTGGATTGCTGATGGATCGGTTGGAGTCTCCCCCACTTCTTCTCACAATAGACAAACTCAGCTCAAGACAACTGTTTTAATCATCCTGGCTCACAAAGCCTCCTTCTCCTTTCAGCCTCTTCTGTCCAAAACATCCATCAACCCCGCCCAGAAACAGTAAACTGAAAATAAAAAAAAAAATCTGTTCTCTTCACCGCTTACCTGCAAGTGCCTTTTTTAATAGTGGGCTCACGTGAGCTCCCCTCTCTGAAGGAGAAGGTGCTGCTAACACAGCCCTCCATTCAAATGCATCAAGCTCTTCTCTGGTGGCTTTTGTCCTCCTTTGGATCTCTCAGAAGGTTCCCTGGGTCTGAACTGTTTTGGGGAAGATGCTTTTAATACAAATTCTCTTCACGCTCAGGGAGAGCTTTAGGGATTCTCACAGAGACACAGCTCGGAGTGCAGGGGTCACATCTGCCTCTGCCAGCACAGGGAGATTGTTGACAGGTTACTGCCGTGGAAGCCCTGGACGAGAGAGATTTGTGATTGAGGAGAGAGGAGTTCTTCCCTTCAGAGGAGCTCTCTCCTCACCTTGCTGTGTAGCAAAAGGCAGTGCCTGCACCGTGTTAGGGATGCTCCTTTGGGAATTCCTCAGTCTCACAGCTGGAAAAGCTGCTCCTGGAAGGAGGTGGGGCCCAGGGAATGTGTGCATGTAGAGAGAGAAGATCATAGAATCATTAAGGTTGGGAAGGGCCTCCAAGATCATCAAGTCACACCTTATATATTTTATATGTATTACAGCTTTGTGGGATGGATGGCTAGATAGACAGATAAATAGATAGACAGACAGACAAAAGTATATATATTATAACTTTATCTTAAGAAGGTGCTGCTAAATAATTTGACACCCAGAAGTAGAACAACTGCCAGCATTCACTGGAAGAAATCCTCCATAAAGACCTGGCACTGAAACAACCCCTTTCCTTGCTGAAGAAAGCCAGCATCTAAAATTCCCAAAATAACCATCAGTGTTCTGTAGGCAAGCTGGAGAATTAGTTTGTTTTTTTGCTGTGCAAAAAAAATTGGAATTGCACTTGGTCTTGATCAGCAGATTGTAATCACCCGGTGCTACTTCACCTACTCGTGTCACTTGGTTTTGTTTTATTTGAGCAATAAATACCTTAAATCTCCTCAGAGTTATTGCATGTCTTCTGTGGGGACTCATCACAGTCCTGCCAGGCATTCATCAAGGCTCCCAATGAGCCACCACGTGAAGTATTCCTCTGCTCCTTATCAATCAGTTTGCTTATAACTTTACTTTTTCCTCCTGAAGTAATCAAAATTTGATATTCCGCAGATTGCAGAAAATTGTCACTGCTGTGTTCTGTGCTAATCCATCATGGGAAACAGGCATAATTTGGGCATCAGAAGAGCATTAAGTGTTTAAATAAGCAGGAGAGTCCATTTACTGCTCCAGATGACAGGGCAGAGAAATGTTTGGATCACAGGTACGTTGGGAATCGCACGCAGAGCTTACAGAGCAGTGGGGCATCCACACTCTGCAGCAGGCACCAGGTTTGCTCTGTTCTTCATGATATCACTCAAATAGTCAAAAGAAATGCTGGAGCCCAGAGAGTGAAATTAATTTTTTCAGTTTAAGCTCCGTTGTGAAGTTCGTTCAGCTCTTTGTAAAAGATATTCCACATGGTTCAAGTATCCATCACTTTCTTGCTTTTCTCTGTTCAAACAAGTAACTTCTACTAATATTGAGAGAGGGGGGGAAATGTTACTTTGTGCTGTAGACTTGAGCACAAAAACATGCACCTTTGCCATCTTCAGGTCTTGAAATAACTGCTCTGATGGTAAATGGGATGGGCAGGCCTGTGTGTGTGAGGTGTTCCACAAGGCTCTGAGCACCCTGGGATAGTGGAAGGTGTCCCTGCCCATGGCAGAGAGTTTGGAATGAGACAGTCTTGAAGTCCAACCCAAGCCATTCTGATATTCAAAGTGCAGAGGGTGGTTGCTCTTGTTTCTTTATGAAACAGCAATTCCAGTGGACTGGGCAGAAAATTCTCCACAGAGAGGGTGGGATGTGCCTTTTTTCTATAGCAAGGAGCCCATCCCATTCTTGGTGGAGCAGTGATGGTTTTCTGGCAAGCTTTGTGGTCCTTTCATGGTTTGACAGAGCATGAGGAGAGCAGATGTTGAGTCAGGCTGCATCATGGTTTGTGTACTCGCAGCCCCCAGTTTTGTCCCCTCCTTTTTGAGTCAAGTGCTGTTTTAAACCAATTTCCCCTTCTGGTAGTAGTTCTGTCTGTCCCACTCTCTTTGCACGGTGCCATAAAGCAGCACCTTGGTTTTCCAAGGGAATAAATGCCACATGTAATCCATGGAGCTGGGCAGCACCAGGGTGTTGTGCACCAACCCAGGGGCACATCTTCCCTTCCCAGTGCCAAACACCCCTTGACATTAGAGTGTAAACCTCCCTTTTAAAGGGTGTCTGGCCAGGGGGAATCACCAAGAGACAGTCATTGTGAGCCAGTGCAAAGAGCAGATCAAGCTGTCCGTGCCAGTAGCCCAGAGGAAGGTGCCCCAGGAGCCACGGAAGGTGCTGATTGTGGTTGTCAGTTTTTCTGCTGTTTTCAGCTCTCCTGCTACAAACACAGCCCAGTCACCCTGTTCTTGAAAGGATCCTTAAGCCTTCCTTTTCTCCCCCTCCACCGCTTCAAAAACACAGCGGCTGACAGTCCAAATGTTTGAAATAATTGGATTCTGCATTCTAATTCATCTGTAAAGTATTCGTTGATTAAATTAGCCTAATAGATATTATTTCTTACATGACTGCATAATTTCATCCTGATTGGATCACTATGGCACTAACGAGTCCCCCCATTTACTATTGACTCGAGAATCACAGAAGGCTGGAGATAACTATCATCTTGTTTCCATTTTTTTTCCCTTTCCCAGGCTAAAAGTTAAACTGATTTATACTAAAAAGGCACACAGCCAATGCCCAGGTACATCTGTATTTTAGTCTTTGAGACCAGTGTTAGAATAGGAAAAAATCTTGGTTTATATAATCTTGAGCCCTCTTATTTACTCAGTGGTTTGTTTCTGAAGCAGAAAGATTAACTGACCATTTAAATTCCTTTGAGGGGGGGTGGAAATGGAGATATTTTTAAATAAAATGCATTTTATTATCTCATCAAAACAGATAGACTCATTGCAAATGAACCTCGTAAGGACGGCACACACTTAGGGAAATGGAAATTCTCCTCTCAAGATAATGTTCCAACCAAAGTGATTTTAGTCTCTATTAGTAAGATTTTTTTCTTTGAGCTGCAATTTGAGTTGTAACCAAGAGAGAGGAAGAGGAAAACAAAATTGCCTTTAGTTTCATGCTAAATGAGAGCAGATCCTGCTTTTTAAGGAAGAGGGAGCTACCTCGGAGTCCTGCTCCTGTGCCCTGGGGATGACGGGCTCCAGGTCTCCGGGGCTTTGTTGGGAAGGGGTTAACAGCGGGATTGGCTTCTCCCCCTGCCCCAGTGGCTGGAAACAGCTGGTGGGTTTTGTGTTGCGCCGCTGAACTGAGCAGCCCAAAGAAGTTTTTGGCAAACACTCGGCCTGGCCGGGACAAGGAGAGGTGGGTCAGCTCAGGAAGCCGTTTCCATGAGCCACGGGGGGAACAATGCCCCACTCAGCAGGGACAGAAGGGACACCCGCTCCCGCTGAATAGCTCCCCAAAAAAACCCAGCTCAAAAGGAGCAAGGCCCATTCGCTTCTGGGAATCCAATAAATTGTTTCAGGAAGTGGAAGTCTGTCCCGGCTAATGGAGCCGTGATTGACAGGAGGTTCTCATTACAGCGCCCATCAGGGGACAAAGTGAATTCCAATGTTATTTAAGAGGTTAAGTAGAAATAAGATGCAGGTGACAGCCCAAGGCTTGGGGCATCAGGCCCTGCTCTTCCTACGTTGAGGGTTTTTTGTGAAGAGGCTCCATAAAATTTAAAATGAGTGGGGGCAGGGGGAGTTTAGGAAGTAAAATTTGGTCCTGCCGTGACTCGAGGGGACCTTGCCTGGCTGAGAAGCAGGGAAGGGAAGGTTGCTCTGGGAATTCTTGCTTTAGGAGGTCCTTGTTCTTTAAGTCCACCCAACATGGATGTTACATTTGTAACCCTACCTAGGATTGGGTCAGGTTGGGTTGGTCATGGCCCCAAGCCTGCAAGAGCTCAAGGAACATTTGGATATCGCGCTCAGGGATGCACAGGGTGGAATTGTTGGGGTGTCCGTGCAGGGCCAGGGGGTTGGACTTGATGATCCTTGTGGGTGCCTTCCAGCCCAGAATATTCTCTGGTAGGTCTTTGTATGTGCTTCTCCAAGGTCTTTACCTGGCTTGAGAAGCAAAAGAAAAGGAAAGTGCGTTCCTGGTGACTCAGGCTGCCCTGTGTTCCTGAGCAGGAGGCATCTCCATGCTGCCGTAGTTACAAAGCTAAAACTAAAGGTTTTTTCTGGCCTTGTTCAGCAAAAATGAAGCAAAGAAGAGCGTCTAAAATTCAGTGTTGCTTGCACAGAGGAAAAGCTGTGATTTAAGCTGTGACCAGAGGTTTAAAGCCAATGCTAAACCTTACAAAGTATTTATTGGTGTATTTTTCCATTTTCTGAATTCCCAAATGACACTTGTGGATGTCACAGGGTGGGAAGCTGAGGGAGCTGCTGATTGCTGGTATTGACAGAGCCTTGCATGGTGCATGGTCAGGTACAAGGATGTAATTTAAGCACGGGGTTCACGGCTGGCTTGCGAGTGACGGCAAAACTCCCGCAGGTGACGCGTGTAATAAATCTGGTTCGGCACAGGATTAATGTGGTATTCAAAATGATTATTTACCATTTGAAGTTGAGACGTGGCTGTGCACGAGGAGGAGCAAATAGCTGAGCACAAGGCATCAGGGAAGGGTGCTCTGAGGGGAGAGGGAGAATACCTGCCTGCATTGTTTCACCAGTGCAGTCCCGGGTAACGCTAATGAAAATTGCACTTGAAATGCAGGATTGATTTGTGATGAGCTCAGCCCTAAAGAGTACATTTGTGGAATGGTAACCTGATTGGTGGTGCTGCCTCTTGAAGGGCTGAGGGGGTCTAATTGGCATATAACGCTCTATAAATTTATTAGCAGCCCCTGCTTCCCCATTGGTGGGCCTTCTCCTGCTAACCACCAGGAAATTACCAATTTTCAGGAGTTACTCACTCAAGTCGTGTCGCGTCTGGGTTTTACAAAGAAATCTCCGTTGCTGCTCTCATAAATCCTGGCTCAGAGCTCCTACAACTGGAAGGGGTCACTTGTGCAGTGGACGGCTTGGACACCTTGTGTTGGCCACTCAGCTTGGGCCTCCTTGGCTCATCCTGACTCGCCACAAGCCCAGGTTGCACAAAGACCATGAGGAGGGAACGAGTCTGTTTGGGCTGCAGCTGCCAGGGAGCAGAAATTATACTTTTTTGGCAGTCCACATCCAGGGCTTTGATGGTTCTTATTGATACATTCAGCCCCGGGGCATCTTGGGCAGTAGAGGATATACCCACTGTTCGGTTTTGGATTTTTTTTTTTTTTTCCAGGCGCACAATAAGAATATTCAGGAGCCAGTGTAATTATTTCAGTGAACTCACTTTTAAGATTGAGTCACAAATTAGAAAATAATATTCACATGTTTCTTCTAATTGGTAACAGATTAGGGATATTTTATCTTTTTTAAATAATTTCCAAATGTGGCCCGAAGAGGGATTTGCAGGGAGGTAGCTGGGAGAGAGAGAGAGGGAGAGAGAGCACTTATGCACCAGGAACACTTGGGCAAGAGGCTTTAATTCCTCAATTCTGGCTTTAATTCAGCTTTTAAATCCCTGCACAGCTCTCTCTGAGTTCCTCTCCAAGTGGAACTTGCTGTCACTTTTGGCAGGTGTCCCCAGTGCAGATTTTCTTTGCTGTCATGTTTTCTGTGGGTTTCCCACTGTCAAACATCCACCTTTATGGCTTGTAAATCATAAAAGCCTAAAGCTTTGCAAGTGGTTAATAGGCAAAGGAGCATCAGAAAAGCTTCAGCAGGACCCGAGCAGTTCTATGTCTTCTGAAGGCCACATCCATCTCTAGTCTCATCTTTTTGGGACATATTGGGGCAGCCCCAGTGTTGCACATCCCATTGTTGGAAATACACAAACAAACAAAAAATCATTGAGATTTCAGTTTTTAATCAGAGGAACCTCATGGATTTCTCTGGGTGTTAACTACTGAGGATTCTCAAATCTTCATCCCTTTTTATTCTAAGGAAATTCTTCATCCACTTGGCTTTTCCAGACACATGAGCAGGTCTACCAATGGTCTTTTTTTAACTAATTATGATTTACGGTTTGAGAAAGGCATCAAACACCTGCAACCCACTAAAACAGAGGTGAAGGGAAGTCCATCGCTTGCTGAACGGAGGGAATACTTTGGGATCTCTACCTTGCCAAAAAAGGCATCGTTTTCCCTAAATAAAAACAGCCATTAATTAATGAGACTGGTAGAAGAGTCTGATGACATCGACAATTTCTGTAGAGTTCTTGGCATCAGTGAGATGGTTCAGGTTGGATATTAGGGAAATTTCTTCACTGAGGGAGTGGTTAAGCATTGGAAGGGCTGCCTGGGGAGGTGGAGGACTCACCATCCCTGGAAGTGTTCAGGGAATGAGTGGACACAGGAATAAGTGCCTTGGGCACCATGGTGTTTGGCTGAAGATTGGACTCGATCTTGGAGGTCTTTTCCAAACTTAAGGATTCTGTGGTACTTGGTGTGCAAATGAGGAGACATCAGAAGGCGAGGGGAGCAGGAGGGAGAGCTCCAAGTCACTTGGGAAGAGTTGGACAGCAGAGAGGTCCCTGCAGCCTCTCTAGAGTGTGGATCCCAGAAATGCTGCCCACGGGGATCATCCGGCTGCTTCCCGGCCCTTGGACCTTCACCTCCAAGCTCGCCTGCCCCCACTGCTGACTTGTGCAGAGCAAGCAGTTGGTTTTATTTGCTTGCTGCTCCAAATGTGTTTTTCTTCAGAGTCTGTGCTCAAATACAATGTTTATTACTTGTGTTTTCTCTTTTATGTCTTACATAAATTCAGTGTAATGGTTGGAGGGTGTTCTTTTTTCCCAAATACTCCAAAAGCATCATCTTACTGCTTCTCCTGAAATTAAAATGCCATTAAAGCCCCATGAAAGGACTTTTGTTTTTCCTTGCAAACCAAACTGTAGGAGTTACTATTAACAAAGGATCAAGAAACATTTCTGAAGGTCTTTGTGAGGCGTTGCAATTAGACAATCCTCCTCCAGTTTTTGATTCTCCGGTAAAGATCGGGTTCTCCTGGAGCCCACAACGTGTTTTTTCCAGTTTGGATCGGTTGGACTTGATGATCCTAGAGGTCTTTTCCCACTTTATTGATTCTATAATGGGAGCCTCAAGCAAACCCTCATTTGAGATCTCTTTCTACTCTGGAAGTCTGTCAACCCCCTCCAAGTGGTTTTTTCCACCTTCCCTCATTATTTATAAGGCACTCGCAGTTGTGCAGCTCCTCCACTTCCCAGCAGGGCGAGCAGAGGAAAAGCTCCATTTCTCTTCGGCGGCGCGTTTGCCGTGGGATCCGTTCCACGGCAGCTCACGTCAGCCGCTGTTGTGGTATCCCTAATGCTCTGTGATGGGAGGAGCACAGCCCTGCTCCACGCCACACTGCTCAGCCACCGGGGCACCTCGCGCAGCCACCTCGCTCCGTCTCCCACCTGGCACGCCGTCACCAGGTGACACAAGCAAAAACGACTCACCACAGCCTTGGTCACGATGAAGAGACTAATTTATTTTCTCTGACTCCAGTCTTTTATAGTTCTCAAAAGGTGCCAGTGGGTTGGAGGGTGAACGTGCCACCTCTCCAACGACACTGGACAAACTACCTGTACATCAAATTTCTCCGCCTCTATGAAAGAATGCAAAACAATAGGTTATTTACAGAAAGTTGTGTGAGAAAGTTCTCTACAAGAATGTAAACTCAGAAGGCTTTAGAAAACTCTTGACAACCAGGGCGACAGCACGCGCTATTGAGATTTATGCCCTGCAATATTTGTGTGTCGCTCCCCATCCGCCACCTTTGAGAAGGGAACTTCCTTTTTTTTTAAAAAAAAAAAAAAATAAGTAACAGTTTCTCAAGCTCCACTTAAAACACCGCTGCATAAAGCTAGGCCCTGCTATAGGAGAAAATTAGTGTTAACAAATTGGAAATTAATGGAATCTTCTGACCTGAGTGACTGTATATCAAATGGCAGGATGAAATTTCCAGTCTGTGTTTAGGCACTGGCACAATGCAGTTTGATTTATACACTTAAGACATCAGGTTAAGTGTGGTTACACACGAGTAATGAAATGCATTAGGTACGTGTTTCCAATTACTATTCTCTGCATATATATATTTCTTAATGAAAACAGGCAAGAAGCAAATATACTCCTTGGTTTTAGCATTTCTGTGCAACTCTTGCAGCTTTTGGCTTTCTTTAGGTAATATTTGTGGTGTGCCCAAGAGTTGAGATTGACCACCCAAGAAATGGAAGCAGTTCACTTGTGTGTCTAGACGCACACAATGATAACTCATTTATCAGCTTTTTTTTTCGGGTAGCCAGCACAGTGATATAGTTTGGGTTTAATTTTGTGTGGATGTTTACCTTGATACTGATGTACCAGCATATAAAAGGAATCAGATCCTGAACTCAGGAGCTTTCCTGTTGGTCAGCAGAGGGTGGGTGTGAGGGAGCTGTTGATCCTGGTTTTTGCATTCCAGACCCTTGTAAAGTCTTTCCTTAGAACCCTTGGGAGAAATTCATCTTCCTCCACTCTTCACGGTGCTTTTAAAATTATTTTCACCAATCTGTGTGTTTAAAATCACAGTCACGGAATGGTTTGGGTTGGAAAAGATCTTAAAGCCCATCCAGTTCCACCCCCTGCCATGGGCAGGGACACCTTCCACTAGCCCAGGTTGCTCCAAGCCCCATCCAACCTGGCCTTGGACACTTCCAGGGATCCAGGGACAGCCACAGCTGCTCTGGACACGCTGTGCCAGGGCCTGCCCACCCTCACAGGGAACAATTCCTTCCCAATATCCCACCCTAAACCTACTCTCTGTCAGTTTAAACCCATTCCCCCTTGTCCTGTCACTCCAGAACCTTGCAAATAGCTCTCCCCATTTCTGTTATTGACTCCCTTCAGGAAGTGGAAGACCAAAATTAGGTCTCCCCTGGGCCTTGTCTTTTCCAGGCTGAACATTCCCAATCCTCTCAGCCTTTCCTCATAGCAGAAGAGCTCCAGCCCTCTGATTATCTTTGTGGTTTCCTCAGGACAGTGATGAGCTCTAAATCCTTAGGGTTTACCATTGTTAGGGTTTTTCCCTCTGAAATGTCACTGGCATTTTGCTGTTTGAAAAAATTCTGGGGCTTTTGGGGTTAGAGGAAAAGGACAACTTGTGGCTTCTTCAAGGTTTCTATTAAATCCCTAGGGACTGTTTTCATTTCACATAATGGTACAGAACAAAGCAAAAACCTGGGTTTTTATTGAGAAAAGATTTAAACAACTTGCAAGGTTTAGAGTTGTCACCCTTAGGATCTTTATTCTCAACTTAATAAGCCTTATCTTAGTACCTACAGTATCCCCTGCTGTTGTGTGTCACAGTTTTTGCTTAACTTTACACAGACTAAACCTCAGGTGTGATATATTTTATCAAGTAAACCTTAAAAATTATTAGATGGAGTGTCGTGCAATGAAAACAGAAGTTGGCTGCAATTTTCTGTGATAAATCAGAGCCCACAATTGAAGGGTATTTATCTGAAAAGCCTGAAGTCAGTAAACCTTGATGTCTTGGCCAGGCCGGTCGTTAATGTTGGGCAGCGATAAATCCTGCGGGTGTATTAATGCTTCGAGGAGCGCTGCTGCTTGCTCCACAGAGGGGTAACCCACAAGTGCAGAAATAGCAGCTGTTTTGGAGCCCTGTGTAGGAGAATGCTGTCAGGAGAGAGGGAAAAAGGTGGAGGAGCTCCACCAAATGCGAATAATGATGATACTGGTAAGTGTCGGGCAAGACGTGATTAATTTGAGAAGCGCGTTGAGCTCTGCACAAATGAGTGATCTCTGTCCCTCACGCACAGCAGGGCTTTTTTTTTTTTTTTTTTCCCTTGAAACACACAGCTATGAAAGGAAAACTGAAAAACTGAATAGGAGAGTTAATGGTGGAGAAGGTCCAGAGCTGGGGGCTTCAGGAAATGAGTCCCTGACAGTGCAAGGTGCTGCTGGTGGGAAACCGCCTTTATTTCATAGAATCCTGGAATGCTGTGGGTTGGAAAGGACCTTGAAGATCATCTCATTCCAAACTCCTGCCATGGGCAGGGACACCTTCCAGCATCCCAGAGTGCTCAGATCCTGGCCTCGAACACTTCCAGGGATTTGTGCCATTCGGTTTGGTTGAAAAGGACTGAGAGTAGAAGCAACCTGAATTTGGCATGATTCTGCAGCACTGAATTGTCTGTCTCCTGGACCAAAATTTGAAGAGTGGGTTGAACACAGTCCTCAGGCAGATAAGTTGCCCATCAGACAGTAACTAAATCATTTCCAGGCTGGGTCACCACACTGCTCACTTGGACCAGAGTCCACGGCAAGACAGGGGTTGGCTGATCCACGGCTTTCCTATGGGGCTGCCCTTCATCCGTCAGGGATGTTTAACTTGTAAGAAGTAATAAGCTTAATAGGTAGACTTTATTTAATTATTAATGATCCCTTTCTGTCCTTACAGCTCATAAAACACCCTGTAGGTTGGCAAAACACTCATAATATTGATCAGGAGCCAGAGAGATATTTATTTCCTCTTTGCCCTGGCGCGCATAAATCGCGGCCCGTTCCCTCGGCGGGCGGGATTTACAGTGGACCCGTTTCTTCAAAGCTCTCAGTAATTAAGGAATAAATACCCATCGGTCTTTGTTTGCTGTCTGGAGCCCTCTTGTTTGCCAGGGACCTGGATATTCCCGGTGGGCTCGTGCCTTCCCCCTTAGCAACGCGGCCGGGCGGAGAGGCATGCGGGGCGCGGAGCCGCTCAGCTGCTCAGCGCTGCCTTTGCAATGCAGCAGAGGGGTCTTCTCCTGCAGAGAGAGAGGAAGCCCCTGTGTTTTCTCAGCATATTGTTCCCAGCTCCTCTTCCATGCCTCTCCTCCCAGTTCCTGCTTTGCTCAGGGCAGGAAGGCACTTTGGAAATTCCTTGCTGCTAGCCCCTTTCTTCTCACCCTCTCTTCTTCTCCCCCCCTTTTGCTGTTGCAATTAAAAGCATCATGAGCCTTTCTCCAACATTTCAATCCTGCCCCCACCCTCAGTGTTTTCCTTTTACCCATCCCAGCACTGCATCACCAGCCCTGTCCAAAGCAGTGCCATTTATTGGGATCATCACAGAGGGGGCTGTTCAGTCGGGAAGCCCCGGCACATGCAGCTGCTCATTAGGTGATATGTGCTCCTTGCGTGCTGGACCACGAAGCTAATGACACATCTTGGGGCTCTTCCAGGAGTTTGGGAGGTGCAGTGGGTTAGATTTACTTCATTTTCTTGGAAGAGACGCATTAACCTTGTCAGCTGGCCAAGAGGAGAGGAAATTTGGCAGAGCTCTTGCTGAGCTGGCCAGGTTACCACGGCGTTAAAGGGTTGTACTTCAGTGAGCAACCAGAAATGGCAACACACGGGCACAGCACCTGCACAGCCACCATGGAGACACCACTGAGAGGCCTCCTCTCTTACAGAATTAGTTCCTCTGTAGCAAGAGAGAAGAAAGGATGAAAAAAAATCAGGAGCTTTTCAGTGCTGTCAGAGGTGTGGAGGATAAAACTTCACTTTCAAAGTGCCTGTAAGGAGCCTGCTCTTATTTCTGGTGGTGGGAAATCAATGCTGTGCCATGGTAAATACCTGCTGTCCACTGTCTTTATAATTCAACCTTCAGAATTTGTTCCAGCTTTTTAACAAGTGGTGAGTAACTCTGGATAACGACACGACATTTTAGTCATCCTTTTAGTCATGCTTTGGGAAGAGCAAGGCTGCTCTTCTTCTGGAGCTGTGGAATTCTGATGGCAAGGTCCCAGGATCTCCAGCCACGTGCTGTTGCCTACTCAGGCAGTTCTGGGTCACTGCATGAACACGACTCCTTTTCCCACCCTGCACATCCTCTTCGTGTTTGCCTGCTGATGTCACTCCACCAAATGTCTGTGAGGGACAAATGGGGGTGAAGGCAGAGGTGAATGGGAGCGAGGAGGAGGTAGGATGGAGAGTGGATCCCAACAAGATGAGGCTTCTGATGGGATTTGTAGGGCGGAAAACCCAGTGCACCACATGATGGGGCTGAGCTGTGTGGGATGTGGGCTCCTCAAGGAGCATCTCCAGTGCAAACCCACGGCTGGGGAACACAGTGCAGCTCCTGGAGCGAGGCTGTGCTGGAAGCAAATCTGCTTTTTCTCTTCTCTGATGCTCCCTGCTCACCCTCCCCCCTTCCAGTGCCCAGTATTTATGTTTCCACATAATAATGATGTGATGTGGCTGGCAGAGTAATTTAAATAATTGGACATTATCTTGAGAAGCAAGCACCTAATTAGATCAAAATAAACGGAGAACTGAAATTTTCATCTGTTTCTAATAACCTTTTACCTGTGTACAGTGTTGCTGCTGCAGCAGGGATTTTGTTATTCACACCACTGTGTGTTCTTGGGGTTCACGAGTGATGGAGACTCTGGAGCAGAGAGCTTGGTGGCACTTTCTGGACAAGATTGTATCATTCCAACCATCATTCCTGGTTCTCTAGAGTGTTTAGCAGTGATCCTCTGCTGTATTTTCCCCTTGTGTGAGGGGCAAAAACGGTGAGGTTTGGAGTCTGTACCAGCAGATACAGATCAAGGTTTGAATGCAGATATTTAGAGAGAAAAGGCTCAAAGAACATCTGACCTTAGGGCTCTGTTGTTCACTTCTCTAAGTTTATCTAGGAGCTTTTAATCTATTCGTTTTGCTGCATATGAGGAAGAGGCAGCTCAGACCTTCTCCAGTGTTTGGTGTCATTGGGACCATCGGAGCACGTGAAGATGTTTCTTCTACAGCACTCCAGCTTTGATTTGCTCCTGAGACAAGGACTCCACTGCTGAAAGTTCGCTGAAAAGAGTCTTGGTTTGGCTTTGACAGCTACAGCTGGAAGTGTCTGGTATGGAGAGGATCATTTAGAATTGCCAGGATTGCAATTAAGGGAGGAAAAGAGGGAAATATTTACTAGCCTTTATTTTAGGGACTGGTTCAGTGTCTTTCTCCTGATGAGTTGCTCTCCCTCACACTTTCTTGGGCTCTTATTCAGTTGATTTATTTAAAGGTATGTCAGTGCTGGCTGAAATGAAACACTGTGCCTCCTCTTCCTGCTTATTGCTGACCGCTCCAATAATTCATTTTTTAGCTCATTAACTAACAGGGGATGTGAGCAGTGGTCCTCCGGGGAACTGCAATGAGGTTAAGTGATCTACTGCTGACAACTCTGCTCTTGGACTGGCCTTCCTTGGGGGAGATGAAACCTCAACCAAGACAAGCTGTGGATCCCAGAAGTGAAACTGGGGCATCAGAGCAACAACTGCAGTATTTATGTCTTGTTGTCAGGGTTCCTGAGATGAATGCGAGTGGCGGAGCTGCAGCTGTCTCCCAGGAAAGTCCCCAGGACTTCCCATCCAAATTAAATGGTTTGTGCCAGAGATGGAGGCAGGATGTTTGTGGACATTGGCTTTCTAGATACTCATTGGAAAGCAGTTCCTGTGTGTTGTGGCTGTCCATGAGGTGTAGTCCAGTGTGCTTTTCCTCCTACCTCTGGTGAGGTTTTGTTTTCGACCCTAACATCCAAGTCTTCCTTGTGCCCAGGGAAAAAGACCTGGATCTCACTCCATACTGATGTCAGTGACGTGCTGCCCCAAATGTCTGAGGCCTCTGAAGCACCTTTATTTTGGTTTATAGTTCCACCACAACCTTTGATGTGACTGCAAAGATGGAACTGCACCTTACTGAGTGAATTCACTAGGTGCCCAGCACTGAGGCAGGTGGCAGCACATTTCCCTTCCTGTGACATTGGCTTCTAAAGACTTCTCTGTTCTTTCCCCAGCCTTTTGAGGCAGTAGGACAAAACTGAGCAGGAGTGGGGCATCCCTATCTCTCTTTCTTGCATCCTTCCTGGAGCATCAGGGTTGCCCACGTGACGCACAGCAAATGTGAAATTCGTGCTGATAGATTTGTGAACCAGCAGCCTCAAGCTTTGAGAGCCTCTGCCTGAACCAAGCAGTTATTCTCTCTGTTTAGCATCACTATTACAGTTTAGGCTGAATGCTGATTGGAAGTGGGAGACTTGTGGCAAACAGCTTTTTTCTCAATAGAAAGGGACTTGTTCTTGAGCCACGGCAATCACAGCAACCCGTGCTCTGATAGGAGTCAAAAGTTTCTCTCACTTCAGAGCTGGTGTGGGGGAGAGGGAGATTAATTTGCAGACCCTTGACTAAGCCAAAAAAAAATATTACTTACATATTTGAGGAATATTTTGCCTTTAGGATGTATGGACATATGAAAAATAAATTCCCAGAGCCCTGGTGTGTGTTACTGTGGGTGAACAGCACAGGTTGAATCACCTCATTTTCCAGTCTGGCACGTTTTAAACGTTGGTTATACTCTCAATACCTCTGTGTGTGTTTAAAAATCATGTGAGATCTTTGCTAACATCCTTGAAGAAAATCTAGCTGGATACTGGGAGTAGAGCTGTTGCAAGAATGCCCATTTTATTGTAGATAATTGCTGGTTACTTTATCCCTTTTGTGGCACTGGTTCTAGTTTGACTTTTTACCTTAAAAAAATGTAATTAGAAAAACCGTGAATTAAAGATTCTGATAACAGAACTCCTTTTCTTCCTCCTTTCCATCTGGAATACCTGCAGCGATACTCCATTTATCAGATCCTGCCATCAAAGGTTAATTTGCAACTGCCCAAATGGGTTGTGGAGGGTGTTTTTTTTTTTTTTTTTTTGGTGTGTCTTTTAGCTTGCAGGAGTCATTCAGAGGCTTGAGGTAAAAGAAGCACTCTCTGTGTTAATTTTCTGTTTGCACTTTTGCTCTGAAGAAAAGCCCTGGCCCCGTTTGTGGGGCAAACTGTGGCCGGGGCAGGGGAGCTGTGCCTGCTTTGGGAAGCTGTGCCTGAAAGCATCCAGGCAGGTCACAGCAAGGTCACTCCACATGTCCCAGGAAATGATGCAAAACTAATCCAGATTTGCTGGTGGAAGGAGATGTTTACATAAGTATTTAAAAACAGATTAGGGCTAACCTGACACTAGATTACTGGGAGCAGTGTAAACAGGGCTGAAAGGCGTAAACAGAGCTTTGGCCTTTTGTACTCCAGCGGAGAGAATCTGTCACCAGGACCCAGTTGCCTGGCTCAGGTGATGTTTGTGGTTTTCACAGGATGAGCAGATTACCTGAGGGACCTCTAAATGGGACTTTGTCTAGGGCTGCTGCTCTCAGATCATGTAATTGTATGGTAATTTTTGAAATGGCGAGTGGAGGGCCTTGTTTGTAGTCCTTGTTCTGCTGTAACCTGATAGCACCAAAAAGCTTCTGATGGTTCTTTGATATATCAGGAGGAAAAGGTGCTTCAAAGCAATGGTTTGAATTTGGGGAAAAGCAGAGGAATCATCCTTATGCCCTTGGGAGCATTACTCAGCTTAGAGGGGGACAAAGCCCCCGTTTGGTTACTTCTGGGCTGGCATACAGAAATTGGGTGCATTTTTTTGCAGTGTGTTTTCCAGCCTTGATGTGGAACCTGTTGTGTCTTTGGTCTTTGTGACAGCGAGGGCTCTTGCCCTGACCTCTTGCTGGCCCAGGGCTTTTTAAGACCTCTGGCTGTTGTGGTCCTACAGCCCCGTGGGCACAGCATCCATCAAGGGGGATCTCGAGCACTGGAACAGTAAGGTGGACATCACAAATGTTGCTAAAAATACAAGGTTTGGGTGAACTGCTCCTAAGGTTTGGGTGAGCTGCTCCTGTGAGAGCTTTCTTGACATAAATTTGAAAGGGGAAGCGACCTCCTTGTTGGTTGAGCACTGTTGGCTGCGACACCAGGTGAGAGTGACCTGTCCCCTCTGGCTTCCCTAGGGAAGAGAAAGAGCTCTGGATACGCGCCAAGTACGAGCAGAAGCTCTTCCTCGCCCCACTGCAGTGCCTGGAGCTCTCTCTGGGCCAGCATCTCCTGAGGGCCACGGCCGAGGAGGACTTGCGGACGGTGATCCTGCTGCTGGCCCACGGCACGCGGGAGGAGGTGAACGAGACCTGCGGGGACGGGGACGGGCGCACCGCCCTGCACCTGGCCTGCCGCAAGGGGAACGTGGTGCTGGTGCAGCTCCTCATCTGGGTAAGGACTCGCTGCCGGGGCACGGCTGGGCCGGGGCTGGGCCGTGGCCCTCGGCAGGACGGGCCGGGGCCGGGCCGTGGCCCTCGGCAGGACGGGCCGGAGCTGCTCCTGGAGGGCTTCTCAGGGACCGTGGCCCCGGGGTTGGGCGTTCCTCACTGCACGCGTTCAGAGGGCGGTGGGAAAGCGTGTTCCTGCCTCTCTGCTGCTTGTTGGAAAGCGAAGGAGAGCGTGGGAAACGAGGAAGGAGAGATTCCCTTAGCTTGGAATCTGCCGGGGCAGATTTTGTCCCACGCGTGAGACTCCCTCCCTCGAGAAACATTTTTCCCGTGCGTAGCTCAGTGCTGCCGTGCTCGTGGTGTCAGGCTGCTGCCTCATCCCCCCCCCTCACATCCAACCCCAAATCCCGTCCCAGAATTTTCACGCCGCAGCTCCCAACGGCTCCCCTCTTGTTGCCCGCAGTACGGCGTGGACGTGATGGCGCGCGACGCCCACGGGAACACGGCGCTGGCCTACGCCCGCCAGGCCTCCAGCCAGGAGTGCGTCGACGTGCTGCTGCAGTACGGCTGCCCCGACGAGCGCTTCGCCCTCATGGCCACCCCAAACCTGTCCAGGAAGAACAACAACCGCAACAACAGCGGCGGGAGGATGCCCACCATCATCTGAGGGGAGCTCGCTCGCGCGTTCGCTGACCCTGGTCACGTCCGCGGCCTCACATTCCTCCATCCCCATCGCAGCTCCGCTCTGTGAGTCCGGTACGTCTCCTTCTCCCTTTTCCCTTCGGTCCATCCCGAGCGCCAGGCGGGACGTGGAGGAGCGCGGGGGCCGAGAGGAGCGCGGGGGCCGCGGGCAGGCCGTCGTTTCAGCGCCCGCCGCGGGGGCCGCGCCGGACAGCCGGCACCGCCCGGGGACACGCGGCACCGCCGGGGACGGGCGGGGGGAGAGGCGAGCCGGAGCAGAAGGAAGGAAGGAAGGAAGGAGAGACGGTGACTTTCCCTAAGTGACAGTGAAGCACATCAGAACATTTCACCTCTACGGAACGCGGCGACGCCTGGATTTCCATTCTCTTCTCCTGAAGAGCTTGACGGCATAAATCAGAAGCAAGCACAGAGTTTGTCAGGTTTGAAGCTCCTATGATGGTATGTGTCAAATCAGTTGTAGCTAATCTGTCCGGGGAGAATACTGGCTTCATTACACTTGTATAGTTGAGTTCTTCCAGCATTACTGCTGTTTAATAGAACATGATTAGTCATCACGGAGAAAAAAGCATATTAGCTGAGGAGGTAGTTACATGGCACGCTTCGGTGATTGCTTGGATGTGATTGCAATATTCTTAGAAGCATCATATTATCTCAGACATGTTCTTTCGAGCCCTTGGAGCCCTCCTTTCTAAATTCACTGTCATAATTTAGTATCTGTTTAATTTTTCAGTCCAAAGAGAGGAAATGAGTTGCTGAGTGTTATTTGACTGCAGTCTCCTTGGTGTAAAAACAAAATGGAAAAAATAAATAAGAGTAAGCCTGAAACACAAAAAGGAATAATGAATACCACTATGGAAAACAACATTTCAAGTACGTTTGGTGAAATTAATAAATGCATTAAAGGCTAATTTTTTTTTTTTGTTACGTTTTCAGCCAGCAGAAATAGGTTCTGTCATTTTGCCAAGGTAAATTGTGTTGAGTTTTTGGTCACTCCTGTGATGCATTGCCTAACTTATACAGATTTTTGTATTGTGTCTCTAGATTCTATGTATTTAAAATCTATTTGAATAAAAAAAAGACCGTAAATATACATTGATTTTTTTTTTTTTGTACAGAAAATGACATCTCTGTTAATTTATAAACTGTAATGGATGTGAGCTAAATAATGTGCATCTAGTTAGGATCTGTGGGTTACAGATCATTATTGTACATTGATAACATTCCCAGCAGTGAACTCTTCTTTCCAAAGCCTGTGAGGAACGACACATCAGGAGATCAGGGAAGGAAAAAAAAAAAAAAGCACGTGAGACCTTTCAAAAAGGAGAAAAGAGGCTGTTCCTCAGCACTGTAAATATATTTTACTCCAGAAGTCAGGAAGCTTTCACAAGCCAAGACAAAAAGCCCCATTCTGGCTGGGGGAAGATCAGATTTGATTAAGTTCAGAATTGATAGCCTTCACCGCGGCGGGCAGGGCACGGCTGCGCTCCCTCCCAGCCCGGCTGCTTTCGGCAAGAAAAATGGCTTGTGGAAGTGGCCTGGACAGTTCATTTCAATTCCAAGTTTCAATACTTGATGATTGGGTTATTTTGGTCTTGCGTCCCAGCTTCTCCTGCTTCCCACTAGCTGGATTCTGGCGTGGGGAAGCAGAGGTTTTGGCAGGCAGAAAAGTTGATTTTTCTTTTTTTTTTTTTTCTTTTTTTGAAGTGGCATGTGGCACTGTGAGGATGGGGGCATGGTTTATCATGGAGAAAGTTGAAAACTCAACTGAATTCGATGGCAAAGGAGCAATTATGTGAAGGCTGTGAGGTGCACAGAGCAGAGTCATTTGCAGATCGACCTGCTCCTGTGTATCTCCCAGGCCTTTGGGGTGGTGCTCTTCCTTGGGGCTCTGGGTTTCATTCAGCACACAAATGGGAGCAGCAGTTGCTAAATAAACTGAATGTGGACAAAATTGAAAGGAAGAAATGCAACATGGTTATTTTAAGGAAAACCAAAAAACAGGAGAAAAATTACAGATTTGAGGCAAAATTGTGGATGAGAAACGAGCCTTGAGGTGGAAGCACAGGAATATTGACCAGCTTCTCTTTATGGTGTTGTCCTTTTGTACTTTGTTGTTTTCTAGACCTTTGAGTATCTGGGGGGAGGAAATCTTTTTCCAGCCAGCCTAGGCTGACTGCACCAGACACAGCTGATTCCCTTCCCACTGGGATACTTCTAAATATTTTAATGTAATTTTTTTTTAATTCAGGAAAGGTGTCTGTTTGAACTGCCATTTCTCCACCATTCCTGACATTTGGTACTTACAGGTGGTCCCTCAGGGAGGGGACAGGACAGCCCAGCTGATGTGCAGCTGGAGGGGATGCTGTGAAACCCCCGCTGTGTGCTGGTGCTCAGGAGCTTTGCCACAGCAGGGATTCAGGAATGGCAATCCCAGAGGTGCTAGAGCTGCCTCCTGTTCCCCCCAGGAGCATCCAGGGCATTTGTATCCCAAAAACCAAGTCCAGTGTTTCAAATCCACGGTGGGCAGTGTTCAAAGTGCACATTCCGTTTCAGAGCTGGGGTTTTTACCTAATTGAGATTATTTTCTGTACATTGTTTAATGCTCTCTTTGGGCCACCTTCCTCTGACAAGGCTGAGGGTGATGTTTGAGAAACAAGGGCAACCAGGCAGATTGCAGGTAGACAAATTTCATGGTCCTTGCCCTAAAAATCTTCTGAAGGCAGCCCTTGAAAAAGCACAGAATATTTTTAGGAGAGGAAATTCCAGTGTATTACAGGAAAAATTATGCATCCAGGCAAGCCAAGTGATTCTTTAATTAAGTGGTAACACGGTTGCTTTTAACCTAAACGTGGTTTTCCCCTAAGTGTTGGCATAACTATGTTGAAGCAGTGGGGGTCTGTGGGGAGGATTCCCAGCCCTGCACGTGGCAGAGCTCCCTTGGAAGGTCAGGAGATCCCAGAATATCCTGAGCTGGAAGGGACCCTCTGGGTGAGGTCACCCAGGGCTGTTGTCACCAAGTCACTCCTTGCAGGGTGGAGGACAGGGGGGGAAAGGCAGGGGTTGGAGGAAGCTCTCCTTGGCTGGATCCTGGTGGGGCTTGGCTTTGAGAGCTCCTCAGGCTTTTCAGGGGGTGTGTTTGCACTTTGCAGAGGCTGCTCTTGGAGCCATCCAGGTGCAGAATCGGGCAACGTCTCCTGGCACTTGGAGATCCCACAGGAATGCCGTTCCTGTTGCTTTCACTCCATTCTCCCACCGCTCCTTGTCTGGTGTTTAGCCGCTCTTGTTGCTTTTTTGGAGCCCTCTTGCCAGGCTGTTCACACCCTTTGAGCAGGCTGGGAACAAAACAAGCCCTAGCTGTGACCCAGTCCATGAGAAATCCCAGCAGAAACCCAGCAGCCCAAGCTGTTCTCTCTGAACGGAGTCTGCAGCAGTGGTTGTCATTGCACCCCCCCAGTCCTTCCCCTCATCCCAGATACCTTGAAATCCCCCTTCCTCTGCACTTTATCCATGACTAAAACACCAGAAGCGAGTCAGCCCCTGTTGTTTCCATATTTCCTCCTCTCTTTGGCTAATTGCTGTGGAATTCAGTCGGATGTGTCACAGCTGAACCTGGATATTGCCAGGGACAGTTCACTTCTCCTTGTTCTTCATGAAGAAGAAAGACCCAACCTTGGGAAAATTCAGGGTCCTGCCCTGAATGCAGAGATTTGACCAAGGGCTCCCATTACCAGTTTTCCAATTTTGGTGGTAAAAAGAGGAGCAGAAAAAAAAATAAATTTAAAAAGCTCGGAGAACCTTGGTGCTGCTTGAAAAGCCGGGTGAGCTCCTGGAAGGTGGAGGGGATTTTGAAGCATTTGGGCGCAGTGTAAAATAACCATGTAGACATTAACATTGTTTAATTCGCTGTCTTGTCCCCCTTCCCTTAAATTATGTGTGTTAGTGCAAGAAAAATAAAAAGCTTTAGCTGCACTTGGAGATTTCCCTGGGCCAGAGAAGGCCGAGTCACGTAGGGAGAGGAGTCGGGGTAGGAATGCAGATCCAGGTTTGGGTAACTGTAATGTAGAATAATTAGATTATATGGGGTTGGAATAGCTTCAGCTTTTATATTTGTATGGAGATCGGGAGAAATGAAGTAATTTGTAGTTTCTAGTATAAAGTAGTGGTAGTGGAGACAAGCACAGATTTCACAAGGGGGTCCCCAAGGGGCCCTTCCCAAACGTCTCGGGGAGCCGCCTTTGCACCTTAACAGGGATGGTTGTTGGGGTTTGTTGTTGGTGAAATGGTCATTTCATGTTTGGTTACGTGGTTGTTGTCAGAGGGGGGACTCGAGGGGAGCGTGGGGGACCAAACTTTGAGGCAGCTTGGCTGGAGAGAAGACAACTTCCCCATCCTCATCTCACTGTCAGGCATCTTCCTTCCCCCTCCAGGGGCTGCTACAGCGACCCTTAGGTGGGATCTCTGCCTCTTGGGCCTGGATCCTCAGTTCCACCCCTTCCATTCTTGATGATTTGTGGGTAAAATTTACTGCGTAGAAAACCTGGTTTTGGATGTTCTTGTGTTTGCTGCACAACAGGAAAAAAAAAAAAAAAAAAGAAACAGAACCGCTGCAGAGTAAAGTTCTTTTCAAGGTAGAAAAGAAACACTGAAGTACCCCAAATTCAGAGGTTCTGCAATGAGTTTTGAGTTCTAAGCTACCAGAAGAAGAAGGTTGGCTTGAATGGTTTTATTGGAAAATAATCTCCTGTTTGAAAAAAAGAATAGAGGTCATAGAGCAAAACATCCAGAGCTGTAGATGGGTGAATTTGTTGGTTTAGGATATTTGTAGGTTTTGCTTTGTTGTTTAGCATGGGCCAGTTTTTACAGTAAATATTGGGACAGTTTACCTTGAGTTGACTGAGTCTGTCCCACGCTTTAAAGGGAGGTTTGAGGGGTTTTGGCCAGGATTGTCAGGAGCTGTGAATAGTTCACGTTTAGAGAGGGGAATTGCATGATTTCTGAAAAGTAAAAGGTCAGTTTGGGGTTTTTTTTAGGGCCATCTTCAGCCCCAAATCGCCAAGCATGTTTCTGGCCCCATGTTTTGTTTCAGGGCGACAGCAAGATGTGGGTGAATCAACTCCCATCATTTACTACCATGTTCAGGGGGGAGAATTTTGCTTGTGGGTGGATAAAATAAAGATGTCTTTGTGCATTTCAGCAGTTTTAACCTCTTCATCTCCCCGTGCCTGCCTGTATCCCAATCCCCCGTGGCGCTCTGGGTTCTGTGGGCAGGCAGAGCCCCAGCTTCCCCTCAGCCATGCATTTTCTGGATGTGGTTTTTTTTTTTTAGCTTCCAGTGCTAAGGACTGGCTGTTCAGCAGTGCTTCAGAGCTACTCATTTTTACATTTGTGTGTTCTGTACAGAATGTGAGGGGGGTGGGTGGGGGACCCTTCAGAGGTCTCATGGCATGCCTTGGGGATGGTGGCCACGTTGCTTGCTGGCAGTGAATGCACCCTGCTTGCCACAACTGATCCGTGTGGGATTTTTGTTGTTCCTGAGAGCTGAAGTAGCTGCAAACACTTCCCTGGTCTTCAGGAATTGCAGGGTACGAGGAGGAAAACCCCTCACAGAGACAGCTCGTGCACATCTCCTCTGTGCCCCAAACCCCAAACTCCTCCTGCAGGACCCAAGAAGGGTTTTGGTGCTGAATGTGGGGGTTTTTTTGGCATCCCAAATGTAGGAGTTGAGCTGAGTTGAACCGGTGGGAGAAGTGCAGCCAGGGTGTCACACTTTGCACTTGCTTTGTGTGTGTGTGTGTGTGCTGGTGCCTGCTCCTCACACTGCTGCCAGGGGTTGTGGGAATGCCCTAATCACCATCAGGAGCTGGAGCCAGCCTTTGGTTGGATGCTTTTCCCAGCTGGAGTCAGACCAGCCACTTCCAAGGAGGCAGGATGGGGGACGCTGGCTTGAAGGATGAAGAGGTGCAGGGAGATGAGGTCCAGGCTTGCTGCAGCCTCAGAGGTTTTCCGAAAATCCAGCTCCTGCAGGCAGCAACATTCAGCTTGAGAAAACCTTGAGCTCGGCCTCCAGGACTGGAGGGGAGACATCCCCCCCTTGCTGGAGAGGGGAAATCCCAGCTCGCCAGCCCTGGGGGTGGGAAGCTCCAGGGAAGGAGATTCTGGAGGTAGAAAGGAGAGAGTCTTGCACTTCAGAGGCCCTTTTTAATACCAATTTGCTTGAGACTCATCTTTCTGGCTGAACCCGAGCGTGGGACCACTGAGCTGTCGGGGATTCAGCGGCGCTTTGGGGTCCTGCTGCCTTTTGGGGCTGTCGGGGATAACGGGGAGATGTTTCCAAGTGAGATGTTCCTAAGAGCTGTCTCCAGCTGGGTTCTTGCCCAAGGGCTGCTCCTCATCCCTCTCTCCACGTGTTCTTGGCCATGACTGGCTCCCAAGATTTTGCTGTGGGGGTCCACAAACCTCAGGTGCTGCAGTCTGGGAACAGCTGAGCCAAAGTTGTTGACACCATCTCTGCCCTGGCTTTGGTTTCTTGTCCTTCCAGGGGCAATCCATAGGGAGAGGGCAAGGAAGGAGCTGGGGAGAGGGCCGTGCTGGGTGTGCAGAAACGACGGGAGGATCTTTCATTTCCCACTCCTTCAATTCCTTTGAAGTGCTGTGGAAAACCCGCCCGGTGTTTTTTCCTGAGGTAACCAGGGACTCAGCTGGATTCTCCATCGAATCTGCAGAGGAAAAAGAGGATGTACCCATCCTCTGACAGCACACAGCTCCCTGCTAGTCCCAAGTGTCCAGGGTTTGGCCCAGCTCCCTTTTACTGTCTCGCAGTCAAGAGCACCTTTCAGTGGCACACTGCGTGTGGGTGCACAGACTGAGGGGTCTTTGGGGCAGGAGCATCTCCTAAAACACCAGGGACTCGTTTTCTGATGTTCTTGGCTCGCCTTGGAACGGCCAAGAGCTGGGATCTGCAGCTCCTGCTGCCTTAAAACCCCTGGGCTTCAGCAGGATGTGAGCATATCCCAAATGCTTGGCCCAGCTCCAACCTGCAAAGGCTGGATTTTGTGTTCAGCCCCCAAACCTTCCAGGTCTTTCTGCTTTGTGGTGTTTGTCTTTCCAGTTGAGTCGGGAGGGAGCCCAGGTGAGTAGGGGACACCTGCTCGGGGTAGAGGCAGGAGATACCTAGCACATGGCAGGCTTCATAGCAAGTTTTGGGTTGTTGGGGTTTGGGGTTTTTTTGTTTGTTTTCTGTTTCTGTAAATAATAATGTATAAATGATGACGAGACAGTGTGGAAATTCTAAAAAAAAAAAAAAAAAAAAAAAAAAAAAGGAAAAAAAAAGGTCTTTTGTTGTTGTTTTTATATTACCTCATCCAGCAAGTTTGTTTTACAATGACTCGATGATGCTTTATTTATATTGTTTGTACTGTAATTAAACCAATTGACAAACATTTCACTTTGCTTGTTGTTTCCTATTATTTGGGTTTGATTAAGTATGCCAGTTTGTATTATGTTCCCCTTTCCTCTCTCTCTCTCTCCCTCTACACGTCGAGATTTTTTGTGTCAGCTGTACAGTATTCTGAAAAATTAAAAATAAAAATAAAAATTAAAAAGGAACAACAACAAAAAAAGCTGTAAAGTACTGCAGAGAGAGGCTGCTATATTGTATAGGTCTCTTTCTAATAAAGACAAGAAAACTTGTTGGTCGCAGCTTGTTCTTTGCCTGAGTCTTCGTGGTTCCACTGAGCCCCCCCTGCTTCCTTCTCCTGGGGCTGCTCAGATCCTGTCACTCTTTGCCAGCAATAAAGATGAAGGATTGTCCAGGACCTGGCACGTCAGAAGAGCCAGTAATGGTGCAAATTGATAAATTAAAAAGCAATAAGTCAGTGGGGCCGTAGTGGGTGTATATCTAAGAGTTCTGAAAGTGCATGTGGGGTGAGTGACAGATCTCCCAGCCAAAAATATGGGAGCTTTCATTAAAAACAGTTATTCTCCCCGAGGAAGGGAGCAGTAAATGTTGCACCTTGGCTTTAAGACTCTCTGGAGGGGATCCAAGGAATTAGGCTGGGAATGGTTACATCTGTATCTGCTAAATTGGTCCAAATGATCGTTTAAAGTAAGAATAATAAAACATCTCTAAGGTCAGGATGTGGCACGGCCTAATCACTTCGTTGGAGGGAAATGGTGGCTCTCCATGAGGCTTCTGTGAACCAGCTCAAAGCCCTGAACAATGGGCAGCTGATTGACATGTATTTACAGTTTTAGAGGTCTTGTCCCGAGTACAACCCCAGGAGAAATCGGGAATCTGAGCAGGCTCAAGGAGAAGACAAACAGGAGGTGATGGAGAGGGAAGCAGGAGGTGATGGGTTTTCACCAGGGCAGACTGGGAACTCACTGGAATGGTCCCTGCAGGAAAAAATTACATAATGTTGGCAGAGCTGTGTGGTCCTTGGAGAAAAGCAGGTAAGATTCCATAAATGTGCGTTGAAAGGGGGGGAAATGATGATTTAAAGATAATTTAAACAACTCTGGCACCCTGGTGTAAAGAATGAAATGAGACATTTAAGATCTACAAGGGCAGCACGGAGAGAGAACCAATGCTGTGGTTTGCCCAGTCTGTGCTTGTCTCACAGAGAAATTAGGGGTGCTCAGAGTTGAGGAAAGGTGGGAAAAGTGGGGGATTTCCCTCGAAAAGAGGGAGAAGCAGCAGATTGGAGTTGGCTCTTTTCCTGACCTTGCACCTGATGACCTCAAAGCCACCCAGGAGGGACAAGATGCCCCAGGGGGCATCAGTGCCGATCTTGCTCCAGAGAAAACCTGGCCAAGGCTGGAAAGGTGAAATTGTATCCTCATGGTCTGAGTGGGGCTGCCACAGCCTGGGATCTGGGGGGTTGGGATTTATCTCCTCAGCCTGCTGTGCCTTCTCCTAAATCTGTCCATTCCTCACTGCCCATCCAGCCTCCCACCTCTCCTGTCCCACGGGGATTTGGGGGAACTTTCCTGTTTCTTTCCCTGCTCTTCCTTTCCAAGTGCTCCAGGGAGGCTCCAGCAGCACCGTGGGGGATGAAAAGCCACAGGACTGCTTGTGGATGTTCCTTTTTCCCCCCTTTTTTGGGGTCACGTGGCTGGTTTGTCACACAGCAGCTGCAGCCCTTTGTTCCTGAAAGGTTTCCCCACCCCTTTCAGCCCCCCAGCACCGAGGCAGGAGGTGGTGCTTTGTGTTCTCCCCTTCTGGATTTGAAATGTGAACTTCCAGCGTGGGAGAACTCGGTTTGGATTCCCCCTGGGTGGAAAGCTGTAGTAGTGCTCCTTTTTTTTAGGAACCATCCGTCCCTCCCCTCCTTTGCTCTCCTGAAGGGATGTGGGTTTTGATTTTGTGATGGGCACGGCTGGCTGCTCTCTCTCCCTAACAACCCTCCTAAGATCTGGCTTCTCCTGGAAGATCCTGGTGCTCAGGGATGGTGGAGCAGATTTAAGGATGCCTTTCATGCCCACGTTCCTCACCTTACCCCGAGCCCACCCCTGTGTACCCCTGAAACGCTCCCAGCTGGTGGCATTCACTGATGCCTTGGGAAAAAAGGAAATATCCTACAGCAAAGCAACGGGGGTCAGGAGGAGGTTCTGATGGAAAACTCTTGATTCCCGTAATGGGAGTGGGGGAAACATCCCCTTTTTTTCTTTTTTTCTTTTTTTTTTTTTTTTCTCCTTTATTTAAGAGAAAAGGTAATTCCTAAAGAGCCCAAACTGTTGTTCTGCCATAAGGGCCTCGCTGTGCAGTTCCACCCTTGCCTCCAAAGGATTCACTCTGATGGATGCTGGGAGCACCAGCTCAAGGAAGCTTCTCCAGAGCCCTGAAGATTCTCACTCCATAGGTACCACCTGCTTTTTGCCCTCATCCAGGACATTCCCTGGGCACTTCTGCTGCTTTTTACTTGGCTTTTTAATACAAATCCAAACTGGTGCGAGGGGAGCGATGGGACGAGGACGGGAAGCTCAGGTGATGGGGCTGATGCTTCCTGATAAACAGCTTTGTTTTCCAGAAGAGACCCAGATCCACCTGGGTTTTAAACAAAAACGTTTTATGCTCTGTGGAGGTCAGGTAAGGGCAGCCTTAAAGAGCCGGGTCTCTATTTCTCCACCTGTGGCCAAAAGCCAGAGCTGGAGGTGTCTGAAATCTGATTTCATGGGGGTTTTGCTGTGGGTTTCCCCAGCCTGGAAGTTGAAAATTCAGGGACTTCCGAGTCACCTGTTTTCAGTGAGTTTAGTAATCCTCAGTGGATGTTTCTTCTGGCAAAGCCCAGGACGTGACTTTGGAGAACCATTGAGGCTGGGAAAGACCTTCCAGGTGCTCAAACCCGACCCTAAAGGCAGAGCACAGCCTGCGGGAGTGGCCAGGAGGGAACCGTGGCCATTCCCGGTGAAACCACTCCAAGTGCAGAGGGAAAGCCAGGCTGGGAATCCCAGCGGGCAGTCATTGATCTCTCCTAATGCCCAGTAAAGCCCTTTAATTGCCCAATAAATGCGCTGGCAGTCACCATTTGACGCCCAGCGCCAGCAATTAGCACTTATTTATTTGCGTTCTGCCCGCACCGATCTCCCGCTCCCAGATGGGTTTGTTTGGGAGCCGGGGACGCTCCCTGGGTCCAGAGAAGGGATGAGGAGCGCTGAAGCGGTGCGAGAGGAGAGGTGATGCCGTTCCAGGGAGCAGGAGGGACGCGGGGCTTTGCTGGTGCCCAGGGATTGACCTTGGGCTTCCAGGGAATGCACAAAAACCCCGGAGCTCGCTCCAGCCTTTCAGGAATTGGTGCTGCTCGTTGCTCAGCTGAAGAGACTCTCCCGATCACCTCCTGCAGGCAAAAATGGTCATTTATTGCCGTTTGGGTGCAGGAGCAAACGAGTCGCGTCTTTTGGGAGGATCAGTGGCAATCGAAGGCCGGGAATGTCGGTCTAATGAAGGAAAGGCTGGGATCTGCAGCAGCCTCGAGCTGCCGGGGCCAGAGGAAGGCTGAGAAGGAGAGAAAAGCTCCCTGCCTGATGCCCACTGGCAGCAGGAGGGAGAAAAGGGGTTCCCAAATGCCAAAACGTCTCATCCTGCAATGCTGCCAGCGCTGGATGGACACGGGCTTGGAAATCCCAGCTCAGCTTTGGGCCAGCCCGAGGAGGTTGGATCTCCCTTGGCGGCAGAACCCCCGAGAGGGGAGTGAACCCCCCGTGGCCGCCGTGCTGGGATGAAGATGTCCCTCAGCATCCTCTGAAGGTCCCCAGCTGCTGCCTGGGAGCTGGGAGCCAGAGGGAGAGGGCAGAACTGCAAATTCCCGTGGGGAGCAGCCTGTCCCGGCCAAAAAAAAAAAAAAAAATCCACTGCACCCCCCGGCCGTGTTTTCACCCTTTTCTTTGGAGGCGCCCTGCGGTTTTGGGGAGCTGTGGGGCATCCCCCGCAGGGATGAGCCTCTCCGACTGCTGCTGGGGAAAGCGGACTGGGCACCACCTTCCTCCCCACCGCCAGCGCGCTCCCCTCCTCCTCCTCCTCCTCCTGCTCTTCCCAGCAGAGGTGCAGCATCCCCATCTCCCGCTCTGCGGATCCAACTGGTAATGGCCGGGCTGATTGACTGCAGATTTCCCCGTAACTGAGCTTAATTAGCAAGCTAATCAGGTCTGGAGATGGTTCCAATTTATTTATTGGCTGGTGGCTGCCACTTAATCGGCCTGGCCAGTTAATACTGGCAGCGCCGAGGTTTTGTGCCAGGTGAAGAAATAATTCGGGATTTCATCCTCTCCAGCGCTCCCCGGAGCCCGCAGCCAGAGCCGGGATGCAGAATCCCCTCCCTGTGAGGTGAGGGAAGCTCTGAGCTCCGTGCCCGGCTCACAGCAGCTCTGGCTCACCAGGAGGAGGATTTTTGGAGGCAGGGAGAGAAAAGGAGCGTGTTCTTTGCACTCGGGCAGCGTAGCAGAGCTCAAACACCCAAAATAGTCATTGGAGCAGGGACGAGGCATCCAAAGGCAGTGTCGTCCGTGGGTCACCTCTTCTGAAGGTGACCCAGAGCAAGGCTCTTACAACTTGTGCTTCTTAGTTCCTTCCAGCAGTGCAGAAGGGATTTAAAAGAGAATTTTATTTTGCCTTCTTTTTTTTTTTTTTAATAAGTATTTTTTTTCCTGGATTTTTCTTCTCCACTGGAATTACTGGGAAAATGTTCTCTGGGTGCTGGGGCACCTCTGGGCTCATGTTCTTGGAGTGGAGGCAAAGGAGAAAGGGAAGCACTGGTGGTGTGGCAGAGAAGGTCTCTGTCCCAAGTGTTGGGGAGCCAGGGAAGCAGGATTTGCAGCATGGGAAAAAATTCCCATCCTTGGCTCCTGGCCCTCCAGATGTTCCACCAACCTCTGGATGTGGGACAGAGATGTGGGATGACAGCAAGAAAAGGAGGGAAGGGAATGGGATTTCCACACCTTCGTTCCCTGCTGCAGAGGGGAAGCAAAGGGAAGAGAGGCAGGATAAAAAAGGAGAAAACAGCTGGAGAAGGCACTTGCAAAGGCAAGAAGCCACTCTTGGCTAAAGCATCAAAGCCCTGAAGGCGTCCAGTCTCCAGCTGAAGACCTGGAGATGATGTGAGACTCCCCAAACCTTGTAATTTGGCTCTGATCTGTAACGGATCCATATTTTAAGCAAAAAAAAAAAAAAAAAAAAAAAAGTAAGGAAAAAGGGCCTTGCTCCTCCTTTGAGCCTGCCTGGCTCAAGCTGCCAGATCCATTCCCCTCCTGCTGATCCAAGGACCCTTCAGCGCCGGTATTTTCTCCTGTGAAGACACTTTTGGGCAGAAATTGAGTCATTTCCCCTCTCTCTGACAAGCCAGGAGGTGGGTGGGGGTCAGGGCGTTGTGACCCCCTCTGGACCTGGCACCCTGGGGACAATGCCAGCAGGGGACTTCCCCATTCTTCTCTATCCACTGGGATGCCAAGCTGTTAACGCCTCATCCCTGGAAGTGTCCCGGGCCTGGAGCAACCTGGGCTAGTGGGAGGTTGAAATGAGCTGAGCTTTGAGGTCTCTCCCAGCCCAAACAATCCGGTGAGTCCCTCAAGATTCGCAGGACATCCTGGAGCTGATCCACGACAGGCAGGGAGGTGGGGGACTGGGAGCTGGGTGAACCCAGGGAGCCCTGGCAGCAGGGGATGCTCCTGGCACCAGGGCAGCAGAGGATTCGTGGCTCCCCCTCTGGAATCTCTCCTGGAGAGGGTCATTAGAGGGAGTAATTGGGATCACCTTACTTTACAAATGTTACTTTGCAGAACGAGGCGGGAAGACAGATCGAGCTCAACTATTATTCATTAAGGAAAGTCCTTTATAAATCCCAAATTAACAATTTCTCTCGGAGAGAGCCTTCCCATTACCCTCCTTTGGCGGGGACTTATTGCCGCTCTGGAAACGGGGAAATTTGAAAATAATTGGGGAGGGGGGAGAAATAGCAGCTGTGGGCTTAGGAGCCCAGCATCTGGTTGGGAAAAAAAATACAGATGTGTGTCTTAAAAATGACCATGAGCCTAATTCAGAGGGGCAGTGTTTCTGACAGACACTGCGAGCCCACGGCTGTAACCAGGCTCAGAAAAGCCCGAGTGGCTCCTCAGCAATTGAGAGATTATTTATAAACGCTCTCCATGGCGCAGCTACGGGTTTGCAGAAGGTCTCTGCTGTCACCCGTCCCCTCCACGCTGAGAGGGAGCGGGGACAGAAAGCTGCTCCCACTGGTTGGGCTGGGGAACTCTGCGCTGGTCTTTGCCAGAGATGAAATCATCCAGGGTGTGTCGCTGCAATCTGAGGGTCTGGCTTGGTGTCTGGGGTGGGCAGAGAGAATTTCAACCCAAATCCTTTTGGGGGTTTGGGTGAAAAGCACTAAGACTTTTTTTTTTTTTTTTTTTTTCCAAGCAGTGAAGGAAAACTAAACAGTTACTGCTCCTTAAAAGCTCAGAGGCGCCTTCCAAGTTGGGTGCAGGGCATGGAATTCAGGCAGGAGGGTGGCCTGGTGGTTTTTATCATGGAATTGTGGGGGAATTGTGTGTTCGACAAGGTGTCTCACCCCCAGCTGCCACATTTGGGGTGATGGGACACGCCCCGAGGACGCCTCGGGGATGGTGCAGGAGGATTTGTGGTGAAGAGATGTTGCTGTGGCCCAGAGGAGCTGACAGGTTTGTTTTGAGTCAAGCCAGCAAAAATACCCCAATTCCTTAATTTGTATAACCCATTCCCATGGCTTCTTTTGCCTGTTCTGGAAATGCCAGCAAGGGAGGCAGATGTTTCTTAAAGGGCTTTTGAGGCCAACCTCACCTTTTCCCACAACATTTCCAAGTAGGGAGGCTTTTGCAGCAAAACCAAAAATCTTGAAGAGGATCAAAACAGGGAGCAGAACAGTAAAAATTTCTGTTTATACTCAGGCAGTTGCAATTTCAATCACTTCAGGTAGTATCAAGACGTGCTAACTTAAAAAAAAAAAAAAAAGAAAAATCACTGCTAATGGGCCTTTTGGGGAGGCCATTTTTGGGGGTATTGGCGCCTTTTAGAGAAGATTGGGAGCTCCAGGCACTCGGCCCCACACAGTCAGCTCCTCGCTGCCGGTAACACTCTCCTGGAAAATGATAAATGGGAATCCCCGGTTTGTCTGTTGCTCCGTTAATTAATAGGATGTGAGCACTAAAAGCGCTCCCCCGGAGCCGGCGATGGAACCTTTGCCACTCACCCCGGCCCCTCGCCACCACTTCAGCCGCCCTGGCAGGCCGGCGTGAACACCCCGGATTTTACTGCCGTGTCCAGCCGGTCCCCCCGCCTGCTGGTTGTTCTCCCGGGGGACACGTGGGGGGATGAATTCCCGTCCCCCCGCAGATGCTGGCGCTGGAGCATCCCCAGCGCCGCCGCTGCGGCAGAGCCCGGAGCTGCGGCCGCAGCTCGGAGGGAGCCGGGACTCGCTGCCCGAGGGACGCGGGGGATGCTCCGGCCGCTGCCCCCGCGGCACGGAGGGATGCGGGCTGTGCCTTCCCAGGGTTTTCCCCCTCGCTGGGTTGTCTGTAACAGGCGGAACGCGGCGCTTGCTGCCCCACACCCCCCTCACCGCAGGGTTTTGCTGGTAGCTAAAATTTTTACAAATTCCACGGAATTCTGCGGGCATTCCGTAGGGTCGTTTTGCTTTTAGCTGAAATAGCCCTTTTCGGCGTGGTTTTGCGGGTTTGACTCAATCTGCTGCCAGAGCTGGCAGTCTGGGCACCGAGGAAACGCCGCCTTTTAGTTCGGAGCCGAGATTCTGGGAGATGAAGCAGAGGTTTAAAATCCACGTGGCTCCATTAAAAAAAAAAAAAAAAAAAAAAAGAGCGACAAACCAAGAAAACAAAAGTTCCCTCCATCCACCCTTCCTTCCTTCCTTCCATCCTCCATCAGGCGGCCTTTGGCTTCTCGGCTTCTCCCTCTTGCCAGGCTGAGCCCCGGGGAAAGTTGGGCGAGTAAGTTCGCGGAGCCGGAGGGAGGGCGGCACAGATCGATTGGCGAGTTTAATAGGATCAGGTCAGTGTAATCCTGTTTTAGCCATTGTAATTCAGGCAGCCAAGGAGACCTCAAACTATAGGGGAAGGGGCTTTTAAAACCTCAGCGGTCCTGCCACAAAGCCAGAGGCTGGGGCCGGGACAAAAGCGGGGGAGAGGATGAAGTGGCTTGAAATAAATAGATTAAGGCTCTCTATGGTCCAGGCGTAGCGGGAGGGAGAAAAGAGCAAGCAAGGGGCGGGCGAGCATCCCGCGGCGGCGGGAGGGGACGGAAGGGACCCGGCACCCCGGGGGGACACGGCGTGGCCGGGCACAGCGTCCCCTCCCGGTGCCGCCCCCTCCGCGCTGCCCGCGTCTCCGAAGGGTTGGGATAGGCAATCAATTTTTATGGTGCAATTTATAATTCATACAGGTTGTCTTCGTACATATGGTGTTGCTTTTGTGCGTCAGGGTGCCGGGTGCTTTATGACGGCGACGGCGGGGATTCGCTTCCCGGCCCCATCGCTCTCCTCGTGGCCCACGGAGATGGACACGGCCCCGTGGGACACCTGAGCGGTGGGGGGGGGGGTCTCTTCCGAGGGGCAGCTCCCGCTCGCAGGAGGACGGGGAGGATGCTCAAGTCCTTCGGGAGGGCATTCCCAAGGGAGGGCAGACCCCCGGCCCCTCCCTGCGGGTGTTGGGGTCAGCGCCGGGGGTGGCCCCAGCACCCCCCGGCCGGGCACAGCAGGGTCCCTGTGGCATCCCCGGGGCCAGCAGGGGCAGGGGAAAGGCACGAAAAGCCCCGGCCCGGCCGGTCCCGGCTGAAATAACGACAGCAATTAAGGCAGTACAAACAGAACCGAGGCAGCGCTGCCGCCTCCGAGCGCCCGGGCCGCGCTGGGCTCGGGGGGCTCCGGGCAGCCCTGAGTGTGCCGGGTCACTGCGGCGAGGGGGGGGTTTAAAGGCGCTGATGTCTTATTTAACAGCGAGGCAGCGCCAACCCAGCCCCGCTGCGGAGAGCTCGCCTCATCCCGGGGCTGCCGAGCCTTAAAAACCCACATTGGTGGCTAAATTTAAACCCGGGCTTTGCTGAGGCTGGCCGGGCTGAGCAGCAGAGGAGCCTCTCCGTCCCCTCCGACTTTGGCTTCGCCGGCACCGCTGCCGCGCTCCCCGAGCGCCGCAATTATTTGATCTGCAGATGTAAGAGGAATTTATTGTAACAACAAATATAGTGATGTCAAAACCCAACCTTGGATTAAAGCCGGCAGCCAAAGGGGAAGTGTATTAATTTCAAACAGCATCAGAGGCCAGTGCCTATTAGGACGAGCTATTCTTCAGACCCCCCCATCAGAATTAATCATTGGGAGTTAATTTGAAGCTCAGACAAGTTGCTGTTAATTTAGTGCAGGGAGGACGGGATGGAATAAAAAGCTGAGGTGCTGGCCGGGCCTCCTGGGTCTCATTAATCAGCGAGCTGAGACGGCCTGGCTTGATTACAATTTGCAAAAAAATTCATTAGAGCCTGGGCGATTGACAATTTTTCTCTCTGCCTGTGATCTGACTCATTAGGCAGCCAAATGAAAGCCATGATGATGGTGATGATGACAGCTATCAACCCCCTCGCTTGTTTATCTCCTTCTCCTCCGGCCCCCGGCCCGGGGCTTCCCCCTCCAGCCGCACTCCGGGTTAAAGGGGGGGCAGCGGGGGACCCCGGCCCGCCGAGTAAATAACTTCCAGTGCCCGGGGCTGGCACAGGGAGGGATCCCCGGCGGGGGACGGGGGTGAGCAGCAGCTGCTCCTGCCTAAAATCCCGCACTCCCAGCCCCGGGAGGGGGCACAGCCAGCGGTGTGGGGGGGGGCGCACCCCGATTTGGGGGCTGCAGGGCGCTGTGTTGACCGGGCAGCAGCCCCGCGCACCGAGAGCCGCCCGAAATACATTCAAGCAGCTGCAGAGATGATTTTTTTTTTTTTAGAAGCAGCAGCGCCGGGGGTGGCGGGGGTGCGCTTGTCCCACGCGTGTCCCGCGGCTCCCGGCGTCCCCCCGCTCGCGGAGGGACCCCAAAAATTGTTGTCGTCATTATTATGAACATTCCGGCTTTTTAAAGCCGAAAAGGCCGGAATCGCGCGTGTTTTCCCGCTGCTCCCCGCGTGTCCGCGGCTGCCCGTGGGGCCCCCGGCGATGCTGGCCGGGGTTGTGCCTTTTCGGGGAGCGGCCGGTGGGGACGGGGACCCCCCCCCCCCCCGTGCACCCCCGGAGCCACGGCCAAGCCCCTCCGCCCCAAACGAAATAATATTAACAACATTCATTATTATAATTATAATAAATAAGTGATGAAGCGCGAGCGATGTGACGCGGCCAAGCCTGGGAGCCTGTCCCGGGACCGAACGACCCCCCCGGTTCAATGATTTCATTTTAATAGACCCCCTCCCACCCCAAGTCCCCGGCGCTCCGTTTTCCTCGGGAAAATTTCATTTTTAATTCCAAATCACCACCGCCGAAGTCACGGTGGCAGCGGCACGGATGGAACCGGGATGCGGATAATGGGGAGGAAAAAAAAAAAAAAAAAAAAAAAAAAAGGGGGATGAAAAGGATGCGGGAAGGGAAGGGGGGGATGCGGGACCCTTCGGCCCCGACCCCTCCCACCCCCCGATCCGGCCCCGGCGCAACGAAAACGGGCGCGGGGCTGGGGGCAGCGCCTGCACCCCCCAACCCCCCCCCCAAAAACGGGGCTGGGGGAGCGACCGGACCCCCAAACACGGGGATAGGGCTGGGAGAGGCGGAACCCCCCAAACACGGGCTGGGGGGCAGCGGCTGCACCCCAAAACAGGAGCTGGGGCGGCGCCGGCTGCCGGGGAAGGGTGCGGGGGTGCTCCTGCCCCCCACCCCCGCGGCCATCCCCGTTCAGTCGCAGCTAAACAGCTTTTCTTGCAGCTTTCTCATCCCTCAAAATAAGGAAAATAGAAAAAAAACAAAAAAACAAACCAAAATAGAGAAAGTTTTCCACCCGGCTCCCCCCCTCCCCGGCAATAAATGTGGCTTCGCAAAAGAAAAAAAAAGAAAAAAACCACAAAAACAGAAAATCAAAAATGCAGGCGAGAGCAGCATCACTCCGCTCCGGCAGCGCAGGAGGGAAAAGGAAAATCAGCTCAACGCCAAATCCTGGACAGAACTGCCGGGGGCTGGGGGGCTTTTTTTTGTTTTTTTTTTTTAAGTCTTTTTTGTTTCTTTGTCAGTTTTTATTCACAAGACTTAGTTTGCTTTTAAATTTCATAATTTATAAGGAAATAAGCTACATTGAAATAAATTAAACACAATAGTGAAGATCGTGCTGCTGCTTTTTTTTTTTTTCTTTTTTCTTTTGCCTTTCCCCACCCCCCTCCCCTTCTCTCCTTTAAACATGGCTTGGTAGAATAGGCAAACCAAATCGACAGAAAGCCAGGCAAAAAAAAAAAAAAAAAAAAAAGGATTGAAAAACTCATTCCCCAGTGCCTGCCACTCAGCCATCGGCAATAAAACCAAACAATAAAAAAGGCATGAAATGTAACTCTGAGTTTTCTTTCGGTTTTTTTTTTGTTTGTTTGTTTGTTTTGTTCATTTGTTCTCTTGTCTTTTTGTTGTTTTGTTTTGTTTTTTTTACCTTTCGCCCCCGAATAAGAAAGAAAACCCCAAAGATGGCTAAAGGCGCCGCGGGTTTCGCTGGGGATGCTCCGGTGAGGGGGATCCAGCGCCGGCACCGCTCCGCATCCGCCGTGCCCACCGCAGCCAAGGGCGTCCAAAGCGGGGCAGCCTCGCAATAAATATCTCTGTGCGCGGGGCGGAGGCGTTTGCGTGTCCCTTCTAGCTGGGATATCCCTGCTCCCAACCCAAACCGTTTCCAAGCCTCTTCCCCTCGCGGTGAGCGGAAAGTTTCGCTCTAAAGTTCGCTCGTGGTGGGGATTTGCCATGCGCTCGCGCGGGGTTTTTTTTTTTTTTCTCTCGTGCTGTTTTAGTTTTTTGCGGCGGGGTTTTTTTTGTCGCTGTTGTTGTTGGGTTTTTTGTGGGGTTTTTCTGTGGTTTTTTTTTTTTTTTTGCTTCTCTCATTTTTGTTTTTACTCGGGTGGGTCGCCTTCAAACCCCGGGTTGGAAACTTTTCCCTTTAAAAACTTGTGGCTCTGAGCGCGGGAGGAGGGAGAGATCAGGGTCGGGCTTGCTCCAGCTGCTGGTGCTGACTCCTGATCGCGAACCTGCTGACGTGCACCGGGATGGGCACCACGATCTTGGGGTTTCGGGAAGGTTCCCCTGTCTTGGAGTTGGCGTTGCCCGCCTTGACCCGTTTCCATTTCGCCCGCCTGTTCTGGAACCAGATTTTCACCTGCACCTCGCTGAGTTTGAGGGCGTGAGCGATCTGGGACCTCTCGGTCAGGGACAGGTACTTTTTGCAGTGAAATTCCTTCTCCAGCTCCAGCAGCTGCTCGCTGGTGAAGGCTGTTCGCCTCCGCCGGTTTTTGCCCGTGGACGTGGTGTTGGTGGAATTGGGGGGGTTCTGGGGGTTCTCCTCCAGCGCGTTGCCAGAGTCCTCTTCCTTGTGAGCCGCCTGGCCGGGGATGTTGTCGTCCGAGCTATAATCTAGATCGCTGTCCATGGAGAAACTTTCCTCCTTGCCTTTCGCGTCCTCCTCTGCTTTGGGGTCCTCCTTGCCCTGGCCCCGGAGAGCCCCGGCTGGGAAGGAACAGAGGCCTCTCGTTAGCATCCCGCACCCTCCGTGCCGCGCCCCCGCGCCCTGCAGCTCCATCACCCCAAAACTGATGCCGCGGGCATCCTTTTTTTGTTTGTTTGTTTTCCTCCTTTTTTTTTTTTTTTTTTTTTTTTTTTTTTTTGGTCCTATCTGCCGGCGCGCCTTTCGTTCGCGCTGGTTTTCCCGCTAGCTTCCCGAGCGGCGGCGGGAGCTCAGCCCTCCCTTCTCCCCGGCCCGGCGGCGCCCCGGGGCCGGCCCCGACTGCTCCCAGGGGTCCCCCCCCCATCTCCCGACCCCCCCATCCCGGGCGGCGGCCCCCGGTCCCCCCCGGCGCTCACTCACCGAGGGAAGCCTGGACGGCGTCGGCGGCGGGGAAGGGCAGGAGGGCCCCGTCCTTGCCCAGGAAGGCTTTGCCATCGTCGCCGCCGCCGTCCGGGGGTATCCCGTCGGCTTTCTCGAAGTTCCCCGGCGGCGCGAACTTCCTGGCGGCCTCCTGGTGCTGCGGGGAGGCGGGGAAGGTGCCGGGCAGCGTGGCCATGAGCGTGGAGGTGAGCGCCATGCCCTGCGCCAGGCTGGAGCAGAAGCCGGAGGGCAGGCTGGGCAGCTGGTGGTGGTGCGGGTGCGCGGGGGGCAGCGCGGGCTGCAGCGCGCCCTGCGGCAGCGCGGGCGGCGGCGGCGGCGGCGGCGGCAGCACCACGGGCCGGTAGGGCATGAACATGGGGTAGCCGGTGTACACGAAGTGCCCGGGGGCGGGCGGCGGGGGGCTGCCGATCAGCGAGTCGATGCTGAAGGCCGTGCTGCTTCCCAGCGGGCGCTGCATCATCATCAGCGAGGGCTGGAAAGCCGCGCTCATGCCGGAGCGGCGGCGGGAGCGAGCGGGCGAGCGAGCACCTTCCTCTTCCTCCTCCTCCTCCTCCTCCTGCTGCTGCTGCTGCTGCTGCTGCTGCTCGGCGGCGGCGGCGGCGGCGTCCTGGCTGCCCTGAGCGCGGGGCAGAGCCGGGGCGGAGCGGGGCCGCGGCCCGACAGCTCCCGCACCTCGGGGCCGCCCCGCCCGCGCTGCGCCCCCGCGGAGCCGCCGCCGCCGCTCTGCCCGCCCGCGCTGCCCCGCGCCCATTCACATTTTGGCCGCCTGGGAACCCGGCCCGCCCCACGTGGCCGCCGCCGCCGCCGCCCATTGGCGGAGAGCGGCGGGGGGGCGGGGCTTGGCGCCGAGGCCCCGCCCCGCTGGCGGCGCCCCGGACGGCGCGGCCCACGCGTGACCGCCCGCGGGCAGCTCCGCGGGTCCCGGCCCCTGCAGCACCCCTTGTCCCCCAGGCCTTTTCCTTTCTCCTTTTTTTTTTTAATGTTTTTTTTTTAATTCACGCTCACCCCTTCTTTTTTTTTTTCCCCCTCCCTTCTTTTTTCCCCCCCACCCTCTTTTTTTTTTTCTCCTCTCTCTCTCTCTCTCTTTTTTTTTTTTTTTTTTGAAAAGCCCCCAAATAGGCTCCATGTGGTTCTGGGTAAAGTCAGCCCCTGGCTTGGCTTTGAAATTGCTTCTGCAATTATGTAAAAGAGCCATTCAGCAACACGGCGGAATTAAAAGCGATGGAGGGGCTGCTCCCTTTTCTCCGGCGAGCTTCTCATGTTGGCCGGCTCAAAGCCTTTTCCAACACGACGTCTTTGGCGAGGACAAAAGCTGGAACAAAAAAAAAAAAAAAAAAAAAAAAAAAAGGGGAAAAAGAAAAAAAAAAAAAAAGCCCCCAAACTTGTAAATTGAACGTCAAGGGAACTTTACACAATTTCAAAGGCCATAAATAATGATAAAGGGACCAGGCGAAGAGGCAAACCCAGGCAATTAATGGAGGTTCCCAAGCAAAGATCAAGTGGTTTGGAAAATAAAATTAAATGCAGGAAAAAAAAAAAAAGAAGAAGAAGAAAAGAAGGAGAGGGGGGGAAAAAAGAGAAAGGAGGGGAGCTGACTGGGGGTGGGATCCCTCCTGCCTTGGGAAGTTGAAGTCTTCCCGGGACAATGGTGCTGGCTGTGCCCCTGCGCTTGGCTCCGGGGGGGTTCTGCAGCCAAACCCCGCCTCCAAGTGGCTGTGGCCGGGGGGGGGAGGGTCCCCCAGAACCTAAGGACCAGCAGGAGACCCCGCTCCCCCCGGCCCGACCACTCGGGAATCTCTTAACGAGCCGCCGCTCGTTCCCAGCTAATCGCAATCGCTGCCCGTGCTCGCCAGGGAGGGTGGCAGATGTCGCGCAGGACGCTGCCACCCCCGTGGCGGTGTCGCTGCCGGAGGTGGGGACAACCACGCTCCGTCCCCCAGATCCGTCCCCTCTTGGGCGAGCACCCTCCAGACCCCCTAAACCTCCGAGGGGGTCCCACATCCCCCAGGACCGCCCCAAAACGAGCCCCGCGGGACTGGGGTCCCGACCTCCCGCGCGGCCCTCAGCGAGTGGCATTTTCAGCGCCCCCCAAAATCCCCTGTCCCGGCAAATCCCCGCTGCCACATCTCGTCGTTTTCCCCGAGCGGGGGCTGGGAGCTGCCCCCGCCCCGTGCCCGGATATCTGGGTCAGTTTATCCCTCAGCCACCATCTGAAAACGTTCTTTTCTCGGCAGAAACAATTAGGCGGGTGGTGGGGGGGGGGGGGGCAGGTTATTACTTTAGGGCCTCGGCGCAGCTTTTGCTGCATCTGGCTCCCCATCCCTGCCTGGGCGCAGCTTTTGGGGTGCCGAGCCCCTGTCGGTGACCCGGAGCAGGATTTGGGGGTCTCTGCAGGAAGGATTTGTCCCGGAGGTGTGGCCGTGGCACGGGAAGGGGGGGACGGCCACGGGAGCAGCTGCCGCTGGGGATGGGCAGGGGGGCTTGTGTGATGTGTGTGCACAAACACTTTTGGGGCCCATCTCCGACTTGAAGGGACTGGGAAAAGTTTACTTACCCGGCTCATTTCCATATGTCCTGGCTCCGTCTTGCGGAGGCCACCATATGTGCAGCAGCGCGGCGCTCGGGGCTTTTCCCAGCCCCGCACAGGGTGGGATTTTCCCCGTGGATGCTTCGTGGCCGCTCTTCCTCTCCCATCTTTTTTCCCTTTCCCCCTTTCCCCGTGCTCCACCCGGCCATCGCAGCCCTCTCCTGCCTCCCTCCCCTTCCACCCACTACGGGCGGAACCGAGCAAAACCCAAAAACCTGGGAATCCTCGCAGGGAGCAGAGCAAAGCGAGCCAAGAGGGGCAAAAAAAAAAAAAAAAAAAAAAATCCCTCTTTTTTCAGGAAAACCCCGCCGGATTGCGGGAAGGGCAGGGATAATTAGGCACGGTAATCCGGCGGGGCATGGAAATGTGTACCAACACCCAGCTCCTGCAGCTGTTTTTATTGTCAGCCCCCTTCAAAATTTGCCCACAAACAAGTGCCTTTGCAGGACGGGAGTATTATTTCGGGCAAGAATGGGCTTTTTGTTCGGCACATAATTAGCTGATTTTTTTCTCCCGGAGGGGAAAAAAAAAAAAAAAAAAAAAACCACACCAAAAACCAAAAAACCAAACCAAACAAACCAACTCGGCGATCCCTGATTGTGGCAGGGAAGCGGAGCAGGAGTGAGGGGAGCCCCACGGAGGGACCCCAACACCGCCAGAGGGGGGCTAAACCCAAAGGTTTGGTGGAAATGAGCGCTCCAGAGGGTCGGGCTTGGTTAGGGGAGCACTTTCCCCCCTGGCTGGGCCGTGCAGAGGGAGCAGACCCGGCCCCAGCCGGAGATGCGGCACCAAAACGCTGCTCCGGGGATGGCTCAGGAGCAGGTGGCTTCTGGCAGGGCTTGTCCCCAAAAAACCTCGCCAGGGGAGGAGCAGCAGCGATGCGGGGAGCGGGCAGCTTCGCTGGGGTGGGTGCGAGTCCCTCCCGCACTCCTAAAGCCCCAGATGGAGGCGGGGAGGGGACGCGGCGAGGGGAGGCTGGGATGGGCTGGAGCCCTTCCAGGGGGGATCCCCAGGGCACCGCAGCCCCGAGCGGGGCCCGGCAGCTGCCGCTGCTCCCAGCCCGGCCCTGCGGGCACCTCCCGCCTGCCTTTCCTCGGCATCGCTGCCCACCCTGCCGCTGGGCACCCCCCGAGAGGGCACAGCTCTGGTTTCCAGCAGCTGATCAATCCGGTGGCTTCCTCCAAAGCTTCCAGAGGCTCTCTCCAGCTAATCCTTGCGTTTTGCCGGGGAAATTTTAATTGCGTGGGAAACGTCACCAAAATCACCAAAATCACCTCACCCTACGGTGCTTTTAAAGTATTGTTTTTGGTTATTTTTTTTCCCTAGGAAAGGGAGGTGAGCAAGAGAAGAGACCCTGAGCAGGGCTGCCCCCCAAAATCAGCGAGCTCTCACTGATGCAGGATCAGGTGCGAGCCCAAGCCAGGGCTGCGGCCGCGGCTCCCACCCCTCCAGCCAAAGGGGAGGCAGCTCCGCGCGTGGCTCCGGGCTTATCCCAGAATTTTGGGAGCTGCGGACAAGAGGGTGGGAGGGCAGGATTTGCCCCTGGCTGTGCACGAAGGGATGCGCCCCCCGCCCCACGCGTGGAACCCCCTCCTTCCTCCCCCCTTCCCTGCACAGGGAAAAAAAAAAAAAAAAAAAAAGCAAAACAAACCCCAAAACAATCCCAAACCCCTCATTCGCCACTTAATCCCATTAACTCCTCCGCGTGTTCCCCTTTGAACTCCTTCCAGCCCCTCCCGGGGCTTCTCCCACTTCCACTCCAGGCTTCTTTTTTTTTTTTTTTTCTGTTTTTAATTTTTTTTTTTTCCCCGTTCCTCCTCCCTTATTCCCCCTTTCCCCCGCCCCTTCCCTTTTTAACAAACTTGAAGGTGCTTGGGATTTTCGGGTAAGGGAAAAATAGAAGAACTTAAAAGGGTAAAAAATAACACGGTGCAGGTAAAAAAAAAAAAAAAAAAAAAAAAAAAAAGAAAAGAAACTTGACTTCCATAATCCCGGCTCTTATCCCGAAATTCGTTCGGATAATGGGAAATAGGCGATTTGAAAAATTATTTGAAATGGATACATATTTAAACGACCGGAGTCCGAGTGTTTCAAGAGCCTTACAGGAGACCTTAATCGAACACATCGCCACGGAGAGTTTAGTGGTGGCAAACCCCACGCACTCTCTCGTTCCCGGCTTTTCGTGGAATCGAGTTGAGAAATCCGCCGGTTTAAAAAAAAAAAAAAAAAAAAAAAAAATCCCGAATAAAAGTCTAAAATATTCCCGGGTCAGAGGGGCACAGTCTCATTAAAACCAGCGCGGTCCTGAAACTGCACTGCAGACATTAAAGTGCAGTATTTTTCAATTAGAGCTGACGAATTCAATCAAAATTCCATAGATTAGGATGAAATGAGGCATGGGTCATTTACAGGGGAATTTAATTGCAGAGCCATTAGACAAATAGTATATTTGCCATTCTCACATTATCCATCATTTTAGACATCAATAGAAGGAGCAGCATCTTTACTAATACAGCAGCACTTCCCAATCTCTGCCTGTAAACACTCCCTTTCCCCATAGCTCCTGATTATATCTGATTTCATTTAAAGCCATGGGGGATTATAAATGTTCCTGCAATCAGGTTCATTAGGACTTCAAAAAAATCTCATTTCTGATTCGTATCGCTTTGCGGATCACCCAGCACAGCCCGCGCTTAAAAAAAAAAAAAAAAAAAAAAAATTGAAAGAAATAAATAAAAAAAATCAAACGCTGTTTCATTACCGGGGCCACTTCGGGGTTTGATTATCGCCCTGACGAGCCCCTGTTCAGATGGTGAGAGGCAAACTCGGCTTCCCACTGGGATCACCACCCCCCTGCATCCCGAGGGGGGCTCGATCCTGCTCCAGAGGGTCCCCGGGTAGGGAAAAAACACCAGACGGGACGGCAAAACCTTGTTTTAAAATTTATTTTTATTTTTTTAATTTTTTTTTTTCCGGTGGGAGGGTGAGCATCACTCCTTAATTCTCCCCAGCTCCTTGCAATCAGAGAGGTGTGTGCAGCAGGGCGGGGAATTCCCATTATTTGGAAATTGTTTTGCAGCTGGACCATCGGTGCTTTAATACCGCAGGGTGGGAAAACGAGCAGGAGCAGCCCAACCACACACACAGAAAGAAAAAAAAAAAAAAAAAGAAAAAAAAAATCCTCGAGGAGAGAGGAAGGTCTCTGACATTTTTTGCCTTAATAGCACCTTAATATTAAACGTCTTCCATAAAACACGCACATCCAGATCTACTTAAAAAGAAAAAAAAAAAAAAAGAGGGGAAAAAAAAAAGGAGAAAAAACACAGAAAGCCTTCATTTTCCCCAAATGTATGGCGTGCGCAGCGCTGTGTTAGCTGCCTCAGTAATTTAATTGGAATGAAACGTGAAAAATGTGTCATTTTTTGAAGAATTTATGCATCGCTTCCTGGAAATCTCATTGTCTTAACTAGCAGCCTACTGTGTTCTGTTTAGCAGGCATAATCGCATTTTTATGTGTCTCCGTATTAGAAGTTAATGTGACCTCCCGTCTTTAGCTGCTGGAAAATAATAATAATAACAAAAAAAATTATTAAAAAAAAATCATAAAAAACCCCAAACAACAAAAAAAGCCGAGCCTTTCTCCACAACATCTGCATCAAAACAAGGTGCCGCCAAGAAGGAAACAAAAAAAAGATCTGTATTTCGGGTGTATATATATATATATGTATTTATATTGAAAAAAATATATATATACATAAAAAACGCCCGCCAAACTTATCAACCCCAGCCCGGAGCATCATCTCACTCGGAGCATCATCATCATCATCATCATCATCATCATCATCAGCATCACCATCATCATCATCATCATCATCCCACCCGGAGCATCATCACCACCACCACCACCATCCCGCCCGGAGCACCATCCCGCCGCCGCGCTCCCCCCGCCGCCGGCAGGACGGCGCAAACCGAAAGGAGAAACCCCCCCCAACCCCCGCCCCAAACGGCTCGGAGTCGATTTTTTTAGAGCGTTTTTTTGGCCTCTAAATCTCCTTTTTCGGGCTCTTTTTGGGGGTCCCGGCTGCCCCCGACGGCCGAGCACAGCGCGCCCCCTGCCGGCCGCGGGGAGCCGCGCACCCCCCCCCACCCCACGCGTGTCCCCCTCCCACGGCCACCCCCTGTCCTGCCCTGTCCTCCCCTGTCCTGTCCTGTTCTGTCCTGTCCTCCCCTGCCCTGTCCTCCCCTGTCCTCCCCTGTCCTGCCCTGCCCTGCCCTGTCCTCCCCTGTCCTGTCCTGCCCTGTCCTGTCCTGTCCTGTCCTCCCCTGTCCTGTCCTGCCCTGTCCTGTCCTGCCCTGTCCTGTCCTGTCCTGTCCTCCCCTGTCCTGCCCTGCCCTGTCCTGTCCTCCCCTGTCCTGTCCTGTCCTCCCCTGTCCTGCCCTGCCCTGTCCTCCCCTGTCCTGCCCTGCCCTGTCCTCCCCTGTCCTGCCCTGTCCTCCCCTGTCCTGCCCTGCCCTGTCCTGTCCTGTCCTGTCCTGTCCTGGCCTGGCCTGTCCTCCCCTGTCCTGCCCTGTCCTCCCCTGTCCTGTCCTGTCCTGCCCTGTCCTGTCCTGTCCTCCCCTGTCCTGTCCTGTCCTGTCCTCCCCTGTCCTCCCCTGTCCTCCCCTGTCCTCCCCTGTCCTGTCCTCCCCTGTCCTGTCCTGTCCTGTCCTGTCCTGTCCTGTCCTGTCCTGTCCTCCCCTGTCCTCCCCTGTCCTGCCCTGTCCTCCCCTGTCCTGCCCTGTCCTGTCCTGTCCTGTCCTGTCCTCCCCTGTCCTCCCCTGTCCTGTCCTGTCCTGTCCTCCCCTGTCCTCCCCTGTCCTCCCCTGTCCTGTCCTGTCCTCCCCTGTCCTGTCCTCCCCTGTCCTGTCCTGTCCTGTCCTGTCCTGTCCTGTCCTCCCCTGTCCTGTCCTGTCCTGTCCTGTCCTGTCCTGTCCTGTCCTGTCCTGTCCTCCCCTGTCCTGTCCTGTCCTGTCCTGTCCTGTCCTCCCCTGTCCTGTCCTCCCCTGTCCTCCCCTGTCCTGCCCTGTCCTCCCCTGTCCTGTCCTGTCCTCCCCTGTCCTGCCCTGTCCTGTCCTGTCCTGTCCTGTCCTCCCCTGTCCTGCCCTGCCCTGTCCTGTCCTGTCCTCCCCTGTCCTGCCCTGTCCTGTCCTGTCCTGTCCTCCCCTGTCCTGTCCTGTCCTGTCCTGTCCTGTCCTGTCCTGTCCTGTCCTGTCCTCCCCTGTCCTGTCCTGTCCTGTCCTGCCCTGTCCTGTCCTGTCCTGTCCTCCCCTGTCCTCCCCTGTCCTGTCCTGTCCTGTCCTGTCCTGTCCTGTCCTGTCCTGTCCTGTCCTCCCCTGTCCTCCCCTGTCCTGTCCTGTCCTGTCCTCCCCTGTCCTCCCCTGTCCTCCCCTGTCCTGTCCTGTCCTCCCCTGTCCTCCCCTGTCCTGCCCTGTCCTCCCCTGTCCTGTCCTGTCCTCCCCTGTCCTCCCCTGTCCTGCCCTGTCCTGTCCTGTCCTGTCCTGTCCTCCCCTGTCCTCCCCTGTCCTGTCCTCCCCTGTCCTGTCCTGTCCTGTCCTGTCCTCCCCTGTCCTCCCCTGTCCTGTCCTCCCCTGTCCTGTCCTGTCCTGTCCTCCCCTGTCCTCCCCTGTCCTGTCCTGTCCTCCCCTGTCCTGTCCTGTCCTGTCCTGTCCTGTCCTGTCCTCCCCTGTCCTGCCCTGTCCTGTCTTGTCCTATTCTCCCCTGTCCTGCCCTGTCCCCCCAACCCTGCCCTGCCCTGTCCTTTCGTGTCCCCCCCGTCCCTTCCCCCCCGTCCCGTCCTGTCCTCTTGTCCCCTCGTCCCCCCAGCACCCCACAGCGCTGTTGTGCCCCCTCTGAGGCGCATTCCCCCCTCCACCCCCGTGGATTTGGGGTTTTTGGGGATTTGGGGGGAGGACGGGTGACCTGGTGGGACTCTCCGTGTCTCCCCTCACGCACACGGAGGTAAAAGGTGACAA